>NC_141538.1:54102500-54257500 GCF_021556685.1 Rattus norvegicus | reverse complement strand
TATGGCACAATCTTGGGAGGGTCTCATGGTCTTGGTATGGAAGAGAAATAAATGCTTAGAATTAAAAACCTCATAGCCTTTTCTCTATTCTGTCAGACCCCTGGTAAAGCTTGCAAATCTGCAAATGGTGCAGAAGGCACACCATCTGACTGACAGGACCGAGGGTCTGTGGATCTCTAAGGTGAGGATATTATTGGGTGGAGGGTGAAGAAGGTACTGAAGTCCTATGACTTCTCAGCATTGTATTCTGAGTAGAAGCCCTTCCAATGTTTTCCATACACTGAAAGACACAAAACTGGGCAAAGTCCAAGTGACTGAAGTTACCCCAGTGAGGAGAATTTGTGACTATTCAAGACACTGGCTTTTGGGGCTTTTATTTCCTCGTTCTTCCCTTCTGACATATTCTCAACTAATATGAGATTTATTTAGTTATATTTCATTGCATAAAACTTTGAATACTAATTTCCAAATCCTTTTAAGTAACTAAATATTATTATTCCTGAAAATTAGGGGGAACTTCCACACTATGTCATGCATTACCAAGAAATCTGGGATTCCATTTCATGGGTTTTTATTCTCATTGATAAAGTATTTTTTTTATAATGGACTCAATAGGAATCTCAAGGGCAATTTTAGTAGAATTCTAGAAAAAAATTTCAGGGCAGGTAAGTCCTGAGAAATCTTTACTGCCACTGCGAAGGAAATGGAAAAAGGAAGAGAGAAAGCTATGTTCTTTTTAAGGAGCCACATGGCAGAAGGGAACATGGTAGCTTAAGAGAAAGAATGAGAAGGCCCAGGCTTCGGAAGAGACATAGAGGAGAAAAAGTTATGTTTTTCTGAGTAACTCAGAAAAGTGGGTAGGCTTAGAAGGGTTCTGTGGTGGCTTTGTAAGTGACTACACTGAACTCCGGATGATTCTGTAAGGGAAAGCACTTTTTCTCATTAAGGGGATAATAATTCCTCCCATCTCCTTAGCAGGGCTGGAGGTAAATCAGACTTCCTAGGAGAAAGGTGATTGAAAGAACCAAACGGGGAGGAGTCAAAACCATGTGACATTCTAATCTTTGGAACACACCAGAATGCCATGTCTCCACCTGGGCACAGAGCCCTGCCAACTCCATCTTTTCATGTGGGACTTTAAGTCCTAAGGAGAGGCAGTTGTGAAGCTTTGCTTCCTAGTATTATGAGAGAAACATGAGGTGGAATCCAAAGTTGGTCATGAAGGGAGGTCCATTAATCGTCTGCAAGCCTGCTAATCCCAGTAACACCCCACTTCAAGAACTGATACCCTAAAACTAATATATAAACCACTTCAACCTTGAAAATCTATGGGTCCAGTCTCAAGCTGTTAACCAGAAGAGAGCAGAGGTTCATGAAATCTTCTGCCTCCAGCGAGGACAGGGCCAATGGCATTCTCACTTTTGGCCTAGGACAAGATTGGAACTGCTGCTTTCGGAGTTCTTGCCCAACCATGTTTTTAAGGATTCACATTCCTGCTATTTACTCAGCCCATTGTCAGCTGTAGTTGTTTAAAGTAAAACAAGAACCAGTGTGTTTCCCGGAAGAACATCTTTGGTGGCCAAAGACCTCGTGTGTCTTTCACAAGAGGGCAAATACTTGCACAAGCAAGAAAGATACTATCTGAACCCAGTTTCACTATAATCTGCTGAAACCCCTGACCCAGCAGCTGCAGGAAGTTGTAAATGCTAAACTATGAAAATGTCCTCTGGCTTTTTAATAAATAAACATTTTATTATTAGAACTCAACATAGAAATGTTAATTGGTTTTTCAGGGTTTCTTTTGGTAGGCTGCTGGCTAAAGTATTCAAACTGTTGGTCCGGTTTATATAATGACAGGCTGATACTTCGTGGATATGAGACTCCAATGGTGTAGAAGATTGTAGAACATTTTCTTTTTCTTTTTTTTTTTTTTTTATTAACTTGAGTATTTCTTATATACATTTCGAGTGTTATTCCCTTTCCCGGTTTCCGGGCAAACATCCCCCTCCCCCCTCCCCTTCCTTATGGGTGTTCCCCTCCCAACCCTCCCCCCATTGCCGCCCTCCCCCCATAGACTAGTTCACTGTGGGTTCAGTCTTAGCAGGACCCAGGGCTTCCCCTTCCACTGGTGCTCTTACTAGGATATTCATTGCTACCTATGGGGTCAGAGTCCAGGGTCAGTCCATGTATAGTCTTTAGGTAGTGGCTTAGTCCCTGGAAGCTCTGGTTGCTTGGCATTGTTGTACTTTTGGGGTCTCGAGCCCCTTCAAGCTCTTCCAGTTCTTTCTCTGATTCCTTCAATAGGGGACCTATTCTCAGTTCAGTGGTGTGCTGCTGGCATTCGCCTCTATATTTGCTGTATTCTGGCTGTGTCTCTCAGGAGCGATCTACATCCGGCTCCTGTCGGTCTGCACTTCTTTGCTTCATCCATCTTGTCTAATTGGGTGGCTGTATATGTATGGGCCACATGTGGGGCAGGCTCTGAATGGGTGTTCCTTCAGTCTCTGTTTTAATCTTTGCCTCTCCCTTCCCTGCCAAGGGTATTCTTTTTCCTCATTTAAAGAAGGAGTGAAGCATTCACATTTTGATCATCCGTCTTGAGTTTCGTTTGTTCTAGGGATCTAGGGTAATTCAAGCATTTGGGCTAATAGCCACTTATCAATGAGTGCATACCATGTATGTCTTTCTGTGATTGGGTTAGCTCACTCAGGATGATATTTTCCAGTTCCAACCATTTGCCTACGAATTTCATAAACTCGTTGTTTTTGATAGCTGAGTAATATTCCATTGTGTAGATGTACCACATTTTCTGTATCCATTCCTCTGTTGAAGGGCATCTGGGTTCTTTCCAGCTTCTGGCTATTATAAATAAGGCTGCGATGAACATAGTGGAGCACGTGTCTCTTTTATATGTTGAGGCATCTTTTGGGTATATGCCCAAGAGAGGTATAGCTGGATCATCAGGCAGTTCAATGTCCAATTTTCTGAGGAACCTCCAGACTGATTTCCAGAATGGTTTTACCAGTCTGCAATCCCACCAACAATGGAGGAGTGTTCCTCTTTCTCCACATCCTCGCCAGCATCTGCTGTCACCTGAGTTTTTGATCTTAGCCAATCGCACTGGTGTGAGGTGAAATCTCAGGGTTGTTTTGATTTGCATTTCCCTTATGACTAAAGATGTTGAACATTTCTTTAGGTGTTTCTCAGCCATTCGGCATTCCTCAGCTGTGAATTCTTTGTTTAGCTCTGAACCCCATTTTTTAATAGGGTTATTTGTTTCCCTGCGGTCTAACTTCTTGAGTTCTTTGTATATTTTGGAAATAAGGCCTCTATCTGTTGTAGGATTGGTAAAGATCTTTTCCCAATCCGTTGGTTGCCGTTTTGTCCTAACCACAGTGTCCTTTGCCTTACAGAAGCTTTGCAGTTTTATGAGATCCCATTTGTCGATTCTTGATCTTAGAGCATAAGCCATTGGTGTTTTGTTCAGGAAATTTTTTCCAGTGCCCATGTGTTCCAGATGCTTCCCTAGTTTTTCTTCTATTAGTTTGAGTGTGTCTGGTTTGATGTGGAGGTCCTTGATCCACTTGGACTTAAGCTTTGTACAGGGTGATAAGCATGGATCGATCTGCATTCTTCTACATGTTGCCCTCCAGTTGAACCAGCACCATTTGCTGAAAATGCTATCTTTTTTCCATTGGATGGTTTTGGCTCCTTTGTCAAAAATCAAGTGACCATAGGTGTGTGGGTTCATTTCTGGGTCTTCAATTCTATTCCATTGGTCTATCTGTCTGTCTCTGTACCAATACCATGCAGTTTTGATCACTATTGCTCTGTAATACTGCTTGAGTTCAGGGATAGTGATTCCCCCTGAAGTCCTTTTATTGTTGAGGATAGCTTTAGCTATCCTGGGTTTTTTGTTATTCCAGATGAATTTGCAAATTGTTCTGTCTAACTCTTTGAAGAATTGGATTGGTATTTTGATGGGGATTGCATTGAATCTGTAGATTGCTTTTGGTAAAATGGCCATTTTTACCATATTAATCCTGCCAATCCATGAGCATGGGAGATCTTTCCATCTTCTGAGGTCTTCTTCAATTTCTTTCCTCAGTGTCTTGAAGTTCTTATTGTACAGATCTTTTACTTGCTTGGTTAAAGTCACACCGAGGTACTTTATATTATTTGGGTCTATTATGAAGGGTGTCGTTTCCCTAATTTCTTTCTCGGCTTGTTTCTCTTTTGTATAGAGGAAGGCAACTGATTTATTTGAGTTAATTTTATACCCAGCCACTTTGCTGAAGTTGTTTATCAGCTTTAGTAGTTCTCTGGTGGAACTTTTGGGATCACTTAAATATACTATCATGTCATCTGCAAATAGTGATATTTTGACCTCTTCTTTTCCGATCTGTATCCCTTTGATCTCCTTTTGTTGTCTGATTGCTCTGGCTAGAACTTCAAGAACTATATTGAATAAGTAGGGAGAGAGTGGGCAGCCTTGTCTAGTCCCTGATTTTAGTGGGATTGCTTCAAGTTTCTCTCCATTTAGTTTAATGTTAGCAACTGGTTTGCTGTATATGGCTTTTACCATGTTTAGGTATGGGCCTTGAATTCCTATTCTTTCCAGGACTTTTATCATGAAGGGGTGTTGAATTTTGTCAAATGCTTTCTCAGCATCTAATGAAATGATCATGTGGTTCTGTTCTTTCAGTTTGTTTATATAATGGATCACGTTGATGGTTTTCCGTATATTAAACCATCCCTGCATGCCTGGGATGAAGCCTACTTGATCATGGTGGATGATTGTTTTGATGTGCTCTTGAATTCGTTTTGCCAGAATTTTATTGAGTATTTTTGCGTCGATATTCATAAGGGAAATTGGTCTGAAGTTCTCTTTCTTTGTTGGGTCTTTGTGTGGTTTAGGTATAAGAGTAATTGTGGCTTCATAGAAGGAATTCGGTAGGGCTCCATCTGTTTCAATTTTGTGGAATAGTTTGGATAATATTGGTATGAGCTCTTCTATGAAGGTTTGATAGAATTCTGCACTAAACCCGTCTGGACCTGGGCTCTTTTTGGTTGGGAGACCTTTAATGACTGCTTCTATTTCCTTAGGAGTTATGGGGTTGTTTAACTGGTTTATCTGTTCCTGATTTAACTTCGATACCTGGTATCTGTCTAGGAAATTGTCCATTTCCTGAAGATTTTCAAATTTTGTTGAATATAGGTTTTTATAGTAAGATCTGATGATTTTTTGAATTTCCTCCGAATCTGTAGTTATGTCTCCCTTTTCATTTCTGATTTTGTTAATTTGGACACACTCTCTGTGTCCTCTCGTTAGTCTGGCTAAGGGTTTATCTATCTTGTTGATTTTCTCAAAGAACCAACTTTTGGTTCTGTTGATTCTTTCTATGGTCCTTTTTGTTTCTACTTGGTTGATTTCAGCTCTGAGTTTGATTATTTCCTGCCTTCTACTCCTCCTGGGTGTATTTGCTTCTTTTTGTTCTAGAGCTTTTAGGTGTGCTGTCAAGCTGCTGACATATGCTCTTTCCTGTTTCTTTCTGCAGGCACTCAGCGCTATGAGTTTTCCTCTTAGCACAGCTTTCATTGTGTCCCATAAGTTTGAGTATGTTGTATCTTCATTTTCATTAAATTCTTTTTAATTTCTTTCTTTATTTCTTCCTTGACCAGGTTATCATTGAGTAGAGCATTGTTCAATTTCCACGTATATGTGGGCATTCTTCCCTTATTGTTATTGAAGACCAGTTTTAGGCCGTGGTGGTCCGATAGCACGCATGGGATTATTTCTATCTTTCTGTACCTGTTGAGGCCCGTTTTTTGACCAATTATATGGTCAATTTTGGAGAAAGTACCATGAGGAGCTGAGAAGAAGGTATATCCTTTTGCTTTAGGATAGAATGTTCTATAAATATCCGTTAAGTCCATTTGGCTCATGACTTCTCTTAGTCTGTCTACATCACTGTTTAATTTCTGTTTCCATGATCTGTCCATTGATGAGAGTGGGGTGTTGAAATCTCCCACTATTATTGTGTGAGGTGCAATGTGTGTTTTGAGCTTTAGTAAGGTTTCTTTTACATATGTAGGTGCCCTGGTATTTGGGGCATAGATATTTAGGATTGAGAGTTCATCTTGGTTGATTTTTCCTTTGATGAATATGAAGTGTCCTTCCTTATCTTTTTTGATGACTTTTAGTTGGAAATTGATTTTATTTGATATTAGAATAGCTACTCCAGCTTGCTTCTTCTGACCATTTGCTTGGAAAGTTGTTTTCCAGCCTTTCACTCTGAGGTAGTGTCTGTCTTTGTCTCTGAGGTGTGTTTCCTGTAGGCAGCAGAATGCAGGGTCCTCGTTGCGTATCCAGTTTGTTAATCTATGTCTTTTTATTGGGGAGTTGAGGCCATTGATATTGAGAGATATTAAGGAATAGTGATTATTGCTTCCCGTTATATTCATATTTGATGTGAGGTTATGTTTGTGTGCTTTCATTCTCTTTGTTTTGTTGCCAAGACGATTAGTTTCTTGCTTCTTCTAGGGTATAGCTTGCCTCCTTATGTTGGGCTTTACCATTTATTATCCTTTGTAGTGCTGGATTTGTAGAAAGATATTGTGTAAATTTGGTTTTGTCATGGAATATCTTGGTTTCTCCATCAATGTTAATTGAGAGTTTTGCTGGATACAGTAATCTGGGCTGGCATTTGTGTACTCTTAGGGTCTGTATAACATCAGTCCAGGATCTTCTGGCCTTCATAGTTTCTGGCGAGAAGTCTGGTGTGATTCTGATAGGTCTCCCTTTATATGTTACTTGACCTTTTTCCCTTACTGCTTTTAATATTCTTTCTTTATTTTGTGCGTTTGGTGTTTTGACAATTATGTGACGGGAGGTGTTTCTTTTCTGGTCCAATCTATTTGGAGTTCTGTAGGCTTCCTGTATGTCTATGGGTATCTCTTTTTTTAGGTTAGGGAAGTTTTCTTCTATGATTTTGTTGAAGATATTTACTGGTCCTTTGAGCTGGGAGTCTTCACTCTCTTCTATACCTATTATCCTTAGGTTTGATCTTCTCATTGAGTCCTGGATTTCCTGTATGTTTTGGACCAGTAGCTTTTTCCGCTTTACATTATCTTTGACAGTTGAGTCAATGATTTCTATGGAATCTTCTGCTCCTGAGATTCTCTCTTCCATCTCTTGTATTCCATTGGTGAAGCTTGTATCTACAGCTCCTTGTCTCTTCTTTTGGTTTTCTATATCCAGGGTTGTTTCCATGTGTTCTTTCTTGATTGCTTCTATTTCCATTTTTAATTCCTTCAACTGTTTGATTGTGTTTTCCTGGAATTCTTTCAGGGATTTTTGCGATTCCTCTCTGTAGGCTTTTACTTGTTTATTAATGTTTTCCTGTGCTTCCCTAAGTGTGTTCAGGTCTTTCCTGAAGTTCTCCAGCATCATGATCAAATATGATTTTGAAACTAGATCTTGCTTTTCTGGTGTGTTTGGATATTCCATGTTTGTTTTGGTGGGAGAATTGGGCTCCGATGATGGCATGTAGTCTTGGTTTCTGTTGCTTGGGTTCCTGCGCTTGCCTCTCGCCATCAGATTATCTCTAGTGTTACTTTGTTCTGCTATTTCTGACAGTGGCTAGACTGTCCTATAAGCCTGTGTGTCAGGAGTGCTGTAGACCTGTTTTCCTCTCTTTCAGTCAGTTATGGGGACAGAGTGTTCTGCTTTCGGGCGTGTAGTTTTTCCTCTCTACAGGTCTTCAGCTGTTCCTGTGGGCCTGTGTCTTGAGTTCACCAGGCAGCTTTCTTGCAGCAGAAAATTTGGTCTTACCTGTGGTCCCGAGGCTCAGGTTTGCTCGTGGGGTGCTGTCCAGGGGCTCTCTGCAGCGGCAGCAACCAGGAAGACCTGTGTCACCCCTTCCGGGAGCTTCAGTGCACCAGGGTTCCAGATGGTCTTTGGCTTTTTCCTCTGGCGTCCGAGATGTGTGTGCAGGGAGCAGTCTCTTCTGGTTTCCCAGGCCTGTCTGCCTCTCTGAAGGTTTAGCTCTCCCTCCCACGGGATTTGGGTGCAGAGAACTGTTTATCCGGTCTGTTTCCTTCAGGGTCCCGCGGTGTCTCCGGCAGGGGTCCTGCCGCTCCTGGGCCCTCCCCCACGGGAGCCCAGAGGCCTTATACAGTTTCCTCTTGGGCCAGGGATGTGGGCAGGGGTGAGCAGTGTTGGTGGTCTCTTCCGCTCTGCAGCCTCAGGAGTGCCCACCTGACCAGGCGGTTGGGTCTCTCTCTCACCGGGTCTGGGAGCAGAGAGCTGCTGCGGGCCGGGATCCGCGGGTGTGGGACTTCCGGTAAACACAGAACGTGCCCGGTTCTAGAGAAATTCTGCTTCCGTGTGTCCCAAGCTCACCAGGCAGCTTTCTTGCAGCAGAAAATTTGGTCTTACCTGTGGTCCCGAGGCTCAAGTTCGCTCGTGGGGTGCTGCCCAGGGGCTCTCTGCAGCGGCAGCAACCAGGAAGACCTGTGCCGCCCCTTCCGGGAGCTTCAGTCAGAACATTTTCTCATGGAAAAAAAAAAAGGTTTTGGAATAAAAAAATAACAGAAGAAAAGGATATTCTTCCAATTAGCTGATCTTAAGTTGCCAGCTTACTGAGTATCTTCCCAGTTCCGTACAATGTCCCATTAATTCCTAAACCTGGACTCATGTTTGGCTACATATTGTGGATCTGGGCCTGACTGAGCACACTGTGTGCGTGGCTGCTACAGGAGAGTAAGCAAGTCATAGTCTTAGCATTATCCACATGTACGGTTTCAGTGGCTTTAAACTAACTCCCCCTCCCCCCACTTGATAAAAGAGATATCTGAGCTGAATCCAGTGAGATAGAATTACATTCTGATAAGGCAAAACCAGGATTCACTAAGACTGCACAAAGCATTCAATATGTACTTGTAAACAGACTTTTTGGTGAGAGTTTTTATAAAACTTTAGATCCGTGGCTGGGAAGGGAGAAAAGCCTCCAGCAGGTATTAATTGTGCTGGATTTCTTGCTTCACTGCTGCCAAGGGCTTTAGACAGATCTCAGAGCAAGGGGGCTTCCCATTTCTTCTCTTGCCTCCTTTTCATGCTCTTGACATTTCCCTGCTTCACCAGAGGGACCACTGATTTTAGGGCTTTACCCTCAGCTTACTAGCCCACTGCTATTCTTGGGAGTACTTTCAAGGTCTTACCAGTCTTGATTTCTGTCTTTATCCACATGTTCCTGTTCTAATTCTTTCCTGTGGAATACAAGGGCCTGGACACTTCCACAGGTTCTGAGGGAACCTGATCCACCTCTCTGACATCAGCAAGCGTATTGCTCACTGACGGTGTGTTAGGCACCATAGTAAGCCTTTTCCTGCACTATCTCATTTATTCTCATCCCCTACAAGTCATTACTATGTGTGGCGGTTTCAATAGGTTTTGCCCCCACAGATTAATGTGTTTGAATGCTTGATCCATAGGGAGTGGCACTATTAGGAGGTATGGCCTTGTTGGAGTAGCTGTGGCCTTATCAGAAGAAGTGTGTTACTGTGAGGGTGGGCTTTGAGGTCTCCTATGCTCAACTTCTTCCCGTTGTTGATTTCCAGTCTCCTCCTGGCTGCCTTTGGTAGAACTCTGAGCTCCTCCAACACAACGTGTGCCTGCAAGCTGCCATGTTTTCCACCATGATGATAATAGACTAAACGTCTGAAACAGTAAGCCACTTCCAATTAAATGTTAGCCTTTATAAGAGTTTCCTTGGTCATGGTATCTCTTCACAGAGAACCTAAGACAGAAGTTGATATCAGGAATGGTATGTTGCTGTGGTAAGCCTGAGTATGTTTTGTTTGGAAGAGTGTGGGTTTTGGGGAATTTGGATTTGGAAAGCAGTGGAGTGCTTTAAGTGGGGCTTAAAGGGTCATCCAGGTAGGAATAAGGAAGACATGGGTGCTTAGGGTGATATGAACTCTGGGGGCTGACTTAAGATATTTCAGAGGAGATGAATTTTGGTATGTTGTCTTGAAACGGTTCTTGTGATATTTTGGTGAAGAATATGTCTGCTTTTTGCCCTTGTCTAAAGAGTCTGCCAGAAGCTCAAGTGAAGAGATTTAGAATAATTGCACTGAGGAAGGAAATCTCAAAGTAACCTAGCATAGTCTTTGTTCTGTAGTTTACTGTTGCAGGATATTTGGTTACACTATGAATCCCAAGATTGTGTTTTTTACTGGAAAAACATGTTTCTAGTTGTCGTGTGGCTCAGCACTATCAAACTTTTAATCCAAGAGCTTTCTGTTCATTGTAAACAGGATTAAAAAAAAAGTCAACTCTAGGTCAAGAGGCAGAACAGGCAACCAGTTGACAGGGAGTGAACATAGGAATAAAACCATAGAGAGTAAGACCAAGTCAGGAGGATGGATAGAGAGGTAACCAGAAGCATAGGGGAGGAACATTCAGTTTGAAGGATTTTTGAGATGGCAGGGAGAAGGAAAGATTCTTTTTGGGATGTTGGCTGTGGTGGAAGGTCAGCGGAGTGCTTTCTGTGCATCCCTCATCCAGGAGGCTTTTACCCAGTGTCTGGCTCCGGAGTCTTTATTGGTAAAATCAAATGGTCAGGATTTTGTTTAAAAACAACAGTTTGCTCTTATGAAGAGTGTTTTTTTTTTTATTAACTTGAGTATTTCTTATATACATTTCGAGTGTTATTCCCTTTCCCGGTTTCCGGGCAAACATCCCCCTCCCCCCTCCCCTTCCTTATGGGTGTTCCCTTCCCAACCCTCCCCCCATTGCCGCCCTCCCCCCATAGACTAGTTCACTGGGGGTTCAGTCTTAGCAGGACCCAGGGCTTCCCCTTCCACTGGTGCTCTTACTAGGATATTCATTGCTACCTATGAGGTCAGAGTCCAGGGTCAGTCCATGTATAGTCTTTGGGTAGTGGCTTAGTCCCTGGAAGCTCTGGTTGCTTGGCATTGTTGTGCATATGGGGTCTCGAGCCCCATGAAGAGTGTTTTGATCAAGCTTGGCAAGCTTAGAAAGGAAAAAATACAAAATGTGTGATTCAAGTATTAATGTGGCACCAGGAAGTAGAATGGAACTAAATTCTGTGTTCAAGGAAATAAACAGATTAAGCGAATGGTAATATCGGGGCAAAATCCCACCCAACTAATCTTTCATCTTGTGAAAAGGATGATGAAAACGGACATTACCACCTGTTCTAAATTTATTATGTGTTTGCAGTTACATGGCCGATAGTTATGCCATGTTAAGCATTATTATGATCTGGTTATTGTTTTCATTTGGACATAACGAGATATGATTGTGTGTCAAGTTGACATGGGATGAATTGTGATGGCTATTCTCAGTTATCAACTTGACTATATCTGGAGTGAATACAATCCAGAAATGGGCACCTGTGATATGGATCTTAAGGAAGGAAGACAACATTACTTTGATCCAGATGTTGAGTCTGGAATACAAAGGCTTTTGATCCGGATCTTGAGGTGAGATGACACATGCTTATACAAACCTTTAATCCAGATCTTAAGGCATAGTGGCTGTAGTTGTTGAATATGTTTGGTCCAGAGAGTGGCACTATTTGGAGGTGTGACCTTGGAGTAGGTGTGCCACTGTGGTTGTGGGCTTTAAGACCCTCTTCCATGCTGCCTAGAAGTCAGTCTTCCACTAGCAGCTTTCTGATGAAGACGTAGAACTCACCACTCTGCCTGCACCATGCCTGCCAAGATGCTGCCTTGATGATAATGGACTGAACCTCTGAACCTGTAAGCCAGCCCTCATTAAATGTTGTTCTTTATAAGGTTTGTCTTGGTCATGGTATATTTTCACAGCAATAAAACCCTAACTAAGACAGTGGGCATGCTTATAATGAAAAGGAATTAAAGAAAAGCTTAGGTCCAGGTATGATGGTACATACCTTTAATACCATTTCTCAAGAGACAGAGGCATGCAGATTTCTGAGTTCAAGATCAGGCTCTAGAGCAAGTTCCAGGACAGCCAAGCCTAGGCGGTGAAGGGAGTCATCAGAAACAGAGAGTTAGTGAACATGTAATTAATAGAACGAAGGAGCCATGTTCCAGCCCCAGCAAGCAGCAGAACTCAGCAGCTTTACCTATGTGACTCTGGCAGTAGAGTCAAGAATAGAAGGGGTTCCTGGGACAATTGATGTTGATTAGCTGCAGCTAATCAATTAGTGTTGACTAAGAAGAGACCAGCATCACTGAGATAAAAACTTTGGGGAATGTTTTCTGAGAGCACAAAGATGCTGTGTTCCAGAGCTAGACCTCGTGCCGGCAGTTAGACTTGGTAATACATAAGAATCACCCAGGCAATACTAGTTTTGAAGGCATGAAGAGGCCATGAAAATCAGCTGAGGCTTAGCATGGTGAGAAGCCAGGAAAGGCCATTGGGCAAGGTTCAGCCTCATTGGCAGTTGATGGCCCAAATCTGAAAGGGTAATGCAAAGAAGTTGAAGCTTGGCACCATGAAGAGAGCCCATGAGAGGCTACTGGTGAACGTTCACCCTAGTTACAGTGGAAGACCCCAGAGCATTAGAGATGTCAGTACCATGGGATGAGCAGCAGTGGAGTGGAGTCAACCAGAGCCTAGAGAGCTACAGAGGCGAGCCCTTTGGAGGAGCCCAGAAGATCAAGTGTGAATGGATCCAAGACATTGGAACAAGAAGCTGTAGAGTTGAAGTTGTCTTGGACACCCCAAGATTTTTGAGATGCCAGAGCTATGGGCTACCTGACAAGGAAAGCTTCTAACAGGGAGTGGAAACAGCCCAAGAGAAAGATGTATATTGCAGTCAACAAAGCTGAAAGAAGTTGGACATCAGACTTGGAGATGCAGAATTATAAGTTTGTAGAGCTGGTTTTTGGTCTTGCTTTGGTACAGTATTTCTTTACTATGATGTTTGGAATGGTAATGTACATTCTGTGTTGTTGGAAATATGTGATCTGGTTTTGATTTTATAGGGGATTACAGTTAGGAGATTGGATGAGTCTCAGAAAAGACTTTGTATTTTTCAACATTGTTGAGAATGTTATAGACTATGAGGATTTTTGAAGTTGGACTACTAAATGCATTTTGCATTATATTATGGCTACAAGCCTATTGGGGCCAGGGACTCCAATGTGGTGGTTTGAATAATTTGGCCCCTATAGACTCATGTGTTTGGATGCTTGACTTACAGGAAAATTTGGAGTTATGGCCTTGTTGGAGTAGGTGTGGTCTTGTTGGAGTAGGTGTGGTCTTGTTGGAAGAAGTCTATCACTGAGGGAGTAGGCTTCGAGGTCTCCTATGCTCAAGTTCCGCCCACTTTGGAATTCCAGTCTCCTCCTAAATGCCTGCAAAAGAGTCTTTTCCTGGCTGCTTTCTGATCAAAATGTAGAACTTCTCCAGCACCATGTCTGCCTGCCTGCAAGCTTCCTATCATGATGATAATAGGCTTATTAAATATTTGCCTTTATAAGAGTTGCCTTGGTCATGGTATCTCCTCATAGCAATGGAAAGCCTAACTAAGACACCATGGATATTTAAAAATCAGCATAAAGGATTTGCATGGGGACACACAAGTCCTAGTGTTTTATTGCTCTGAAGGAGACTTTTTCATACTGCAGACTTTTGGATATATGTGAGACCTCAATGCCCTGTCTCCATAGTGACATATGTTCCCTAGAAAGACCACAACTCCTCCAATGAGGCCACATTTCCTAATAGAGCCATTTCCCAAGGGCTAACCGTATTCAAATCATTCCATACAGCTATTTTTCAGAAGAGTTTTAATTGTACATCTATAATGTTCAGTAAAGCCGTTTCTATGGTTCCTGGTATGAATCAATCAAAGTTATCAAGTTCAATTAATTCGCCTATTAGTCAAAATAATAGAAATCTCATTAGAATTTTATTAATACATTAAAGCAAACTGTTTGAGTCAATCTTTATGGAACAAGAAAGACAATACTCCTGAAAAGCTAAGCCATTTTGTTTAATTGTTTCTTCACATGCAGGCAGCAGGTGATTTTCAATATAGCTATCCTCATAGTGTTGAGGGGCCTATGTGCTTATAATGAGACTAAAACATTATGTAATATTATGATATCACAGTATATTAGAAGCCGAAAGGAATATGGTAATATACCTGTCCTCTATAAACCTACACGTAAAATAGATATGCAAAAATATGAAAGTGTCACTCCTTTCATAAAATAATTCTTTGTGTAATATTTAAAGATATTATCTACACATGAACATGCAAACTCGGGGTTTGGTGTTTATTTTATGATGTATTAGTAAGTATTGTGAACACGTCTCAGTTTCAATATGTGCTGTGGTAAATATCAATAGGTGCAACTCACATAAACAAAAGCTTATAGGGAGGGGTCTGTTGTGAATGACAGTCCTCCACTGTTTCCTCACAGAATATCATTGCATCTGGATTTGTTGGGCTCCCTCCAGTATCCAAATGCTCCCTACCAATTGGTAAGTCTTCACATAGCCTGGGGAACAACTAGAGTATATGTATAGGCCAGGTAACACAAAAACAGGTGCTTTATCTATGCAGTTATGAGGAAGCCCTCACCCTTGATGGATAAGGCTTTCCAGGTATAGCTGTTGGGGTTAGAGTGCCTATACCCCAGGTTACCGATGATTTATGTTTTGTAAAGAATCCTGGGAATCATACTTTGACTTTTCAATGAGACCTTAAGAGAAGAGGTAGATGTTGCCTAAATCCTCTTGAGCAGAAATTTTAGCAACCAAGTCATTAATAATTTTTCAGTATGAATAAACAATTCCCAGGTCACAATCTATCTGTGGTGTTTTGAATACGAATGGACCCATAGTCTCATATATTTGCAAGCTTAATCATGAAGGAGGGGTACTATTAGAGGGATTCGGAGGCGTGGCCTTGTTGGAAGAACTGTGTCACTAGAGGTGGGCTTTGTGATTTCAAAAGTCCACATCCGCACCGGCCTACCCCATGGATGCCATCCCCCCTACCACCTGTGGATCAGAATGTAGCTATCAGCTACTTCTCCAGCTGCCAGATTGATGATGAACTAAAACTCTGAAATTTTATCCAAGCCCCCAATTAAATGCTTTCTTTTGTAAAAGTTGCCTTGGTCATGGTGTCTCTTCATAGCAACAGAGACTAAGGTACCATCAGTGAGGGAAGGAACTGAAGACAGGAACCAGGAGGCGAGAACTGAAGGGGAGCCATTGAGGAACATTGCTCATTGACTTCCTTGCCATTGCTTTCTCAGCCTGATTTCTTATACAACCCAGAGCTATCTGCCCAGGAGTGGCATGGCCTACAGTGAGCTGTGCCTTTCCACATCGATCATTAGTCAAGAAAATGCCCCATAGATTTGTCTGTGAGTCTATCCGGTGGAGGGCGTGGGAGGTGTTTCTTAATTCATGTTCTCTCTTCCCGTATGTGTCAGGCTGACAAAATCCTAAACAGCCCACATTTTGAATGATCTTCCCAGCTTGTAGTACTTCTCAGAGAGGCATAACCCTGGTGCCATGTTTGTATGATGGACGTAAATTCTCTATTGCTGTCAGCAGAAGCAGGGTAAATCTAGAGTGAGACTATTCAAGTTTTGGTGCTGGGATCTAGCAATACGGTAACTCTTTATGTCCGGAGCTCAGGAGGCAAAACTTTAAACACTTGGAAACCATACAGGGAACCCAGTTTGAAGGAGGTAGAGATAGAGTCTGAGGTGGAAAAGGAGCCCAGCCATGAGAATTTTGGTGTACTTAAAAACACATAAGTAGGAATATGCTTTTGTTTTAATCTCAGGTGTGGAGATGTGGGGCTCCTCTAGACTGTCCACAGCAGCTGACTATGATTTGCCTCATGCTCTAGCATGATTTTGTCAGCTGCAGATAGTTTCTGCAGTTGTGTGACATTTGGAATTCTGGGGACTTTTCAGAGGATATATAAATGCTAGGGTCCTGAGAGATGTGGTGGGTTATTGGTTGGTGGGTTTATGGTTGTCGCTGATTGTTGTGGTGGCTGTTGGCTGTGGTTTGTTAAGTTGTAGTGAGCAAAGAAGAACAACAAGAAGAAATTGGATGTCTTGATGGCGAAGATCAAACTTGCCCCAAGTAAGTTGTTGCCCAAATCAGCAGGAAGTCGTCTAACGATAGCTTCGCTCCCTTTCTGATCCCTAACTTTATACAGGGATCTCTTTCCTTTCCTCTCTGTCCTGTTTCCCACTCTCTTATCTAGTGCTAGGGGGTTTAATGGGTGGTAGTAAAGGGATGGAGAAGAGTAGAAGAAAGAAAACCCCACAAAGTAGCCAAAGACAAGCTATAGAACACCGTCTGGGTTCCCACAGTCTTTTCTGGCCCTAGTTCTAGAGCCTTCCGAAGCTTGGCTGCCTTGATATGCCTGGGGTTCGTGAATTTCCCTTGTAACTTGATTAGCTTGATTACCCTTCCCTTAAGCTGCTCAAGTTGATTCCTATGATCAGACCTCCCCTAAGGTTCTCAGCTGCCATTCTAGTGGCAGCTAGATGTTGTTCTTGTTTAAAGGTATAGTTGAACCTATCTCAGAAAGAGTTGAAGACAGTTTATTATAGGAGAAGAGACAGGGACAGCAATGAAACATCATCCTTCTTAGGAAATTCAGCAGTGTTTATGAAAACCACTGGCTTCAGAAGAGCAAGTGAAACCCACATGTGTTCAATCTGCCAGTGGAACCAAAAGAATCTGTCTTTTATTCCTTATCTAGTTACCTAGAGTATACGCCAATTGGAGCTTGGGTGTGTGAGCACAGCTAACCATTTTAGCACCACCGTTCTAGATTCTATAAACTCTGTCATGTTACCATGTTTTCCCTAAGGAATGAACCCGGAGAATCAAGGACACTTAGTACACATTTCCAGAGCAAATAAATGATTGCTTTAAATAGTGACAGTAATTATATTACATGCTTATAAGGTCCAGTCTCATTAAGATTTTAATTTTCAATTTTAAACTCACTGAGCGATAAATGTCTTTTTATTAGAAGCTCCTTTTGCATCTACAAGTTGTATTACTAGAAATTGTATCACTTGATCCTTGTCTTGGACTAGTCCTTCTACTTCCCCAGTTTAATGGTCCCCCAACTTTCTATTTCCTAGTGATAAGATATCTCATACCTCACAGTAAAAGTAGGAGAAAATTATGAAAATAGAACTAAAACCCAATGAAGCAATTAGGACTGGATCACAGAAGGACAGGGTCCTGGTGACGTGTCTTGGGAATTCTGGGACCCCCTTGAGCCCAGTTTCTGTTCCTTTTTCTTTTATTCCTTTGCTCCTGCCATCCCCAGTTCCTCATTTTGTTTTTGAGATACCTTTTATTTATTTCACTTAAATATTTTTAAAAATTAATTTAAAGTTACTGTACAAAGTAGGTTTGCCTATTTCCATTCCTGAGTGCCTTTATAGTTTGTTGTAATGTGAACCTCTTCACCATCCCTTTCTTATCTTCCGAGTGCCTCCGTTCCCTTCTTGTGTATATGTGAAGCAATGAGTTTAACTAGGGTCACTTATAGAGGCTTGCAGGAGCCTGGGCAAATTACAAGCTTTTTGGTTTTGCCTTTTGAGACAGGGTCTCACTAGGTAGCCCTAGCTGTCCTGAAACTCATTGTGTAGACAGGCCGGCTGTGATCACCCAGAGCTCAGGCCTCTGCCTCTTGAGTGGTAGAATTAAAGGCATGAACCATCATGTTCAAGCTTAGCTTCTTAAACTGGATCATGACCCCGTATGTGGTTCCGTAACTAAATGTGAGGGCTGTGAAAGTTTTGACGGTAGTCAATGGTTTCTGGATGTGCAAAGAATAAAAGTTAATTAAAAATTAAGCATGTAATGACTCTGAGGTGTTCCTGGCAGGGATCCCTGTTGTGCTGGTGAATTCAATGCAGCCCTGGCTCTGGGCACAGGCATATGTACTTTGCACACCACACAGTGCTAACAAATGATGCCTGAAATACCTTGGCTCAGGTTCAAGTCGATAGGTTGTCACGAACTGCAATGTTTTCTCTGTATGCACCAAGTTTTCTGCTCCTATAGAAACATAGTTTAATTATGGGAAACAAAGACTTTCAATGTTTTCCTTCTGTCATTTCTCATTAGTGTGCATCAAAATAGTACATCTTTGGACTGCATTGTGTTGGATGTTTGATTTTTAAAAATTGCTGTTTGAATTGCTGAATTGCTGACTGAAACTTAAAAGTTTCACAATAATCATTAAATGAATTTTTGATTTTGGCTTAAAACAGAATTTCCAGCAATTTCTGAAATGGCTTTAAATGTATGTCTCCATTTTATATTATGTAATTGTGTGAGATAGGATTTTCGACATTGACATTATAGAATTAAACCATTGATGAACTCTGCGAAACATTAAAGATGGTCCTGGTGTTTCACATATGCAGCTGAGATTTAATTCTCATGTGTGTATACTTGTCACATGTGTGGGTGTAGATGTGTGTGTGTGTGTGTGTGTGTGTGTGTGTGTGCATTGTGAGTTTGTGCATGTGTATGCATGCATGTGTATGCATGTGTGTGCATGTGTGAGTATGCACATATGTGTGCATCTGTGTGCATGTGTACATGTGCATATGTGTGTGCATGTGTGTGTGTATGTGCGCAGGCCATTGTCTGCATATGGAGGTCAGATGACATCTTCTAGTGTTCATTTTTATCTTCTACTTCGTTAGAGACGGGGATTTTTTCATTGTTTCATGATGAGAATGCCAGGCTACCTGGCCCATGAGGTCCCAGGAAGTCTCCTGTTTCCACCTCCCATTTGCTTGAACAATGGAACTGCAAATTTATATACTATTGTGCATGACTATATATGAATTCTGGTGATTTAAATTCAGCCCCACATACTTGTGTGGCAAACACTTAACAAACAGAACCATATTGAACCATATCCTCAGTCCCAAATTTTATTCTTTACATATATATATATATATATATATATATATATATATACATATATATGTGTGTGTGTGTGTAACAACAAAGACATCCATCTTAATAGTATGCAATTGCTTTTGTCTTTAAGAAATGATAAAAACCCAGTAATTAAATATTTGTGACTTATTATCAGTAAATGTTTGAGTTGTATGTTTACTCTGTATTCTTATATATCTAGATATGATGGCTAGTTTTATATCAACTTGACTCAAGCTGAAGTCACCTGAGAGGAGGCAACCTCAATTTGGAAAATGCCTGTAGGGCAATTATCAATTTATGGGGAAGGGCCCAGCCCATTGAGAGTGGTGCCATCCCTGACCAGATGGCCCTGGGGTCTATAACAAAGAAGGCTGAGCAAGCTAGTTAGCAGCACCCCTCCATGGCCTCCTTCAGGAGGCAGCTCCTGCCTCCAGATCCCTACCCTGTTTAAGCTCCTGCCTTGCCACCTTTCCATGTTGAACAGTGATGTGGAAGCATAAGTTTGCTTTTGACCATGGTGTTTCATCAGAGCAACAGAAACCCTCACTGAGACACCAGAGTTGTAAACATTTCTCAGGGGGAAAGGGGGTCCTGTGTGGGGAGAATTTAAGAAGCCTGGTGCTGCAGCCGTATCGTACACTTGTCTAGGCTGCACGCAGTGTTGTTCTATAGCCTGCTACTCTTTGAAATATATTCAAGTATCCTGTTTTCTTAAAAAAATTTAAAACTTTCTACTCCATCAGTTCTTATTACTCCGCAAAATGCAGTTTATAAGAGAATTAATAAGGTTTCAGTGTGCAGAATGGGTTGGAAACCATGAGTCTGTCAGGAGGCCAGTGGAAGTCAATCACTATGGTCTGACTACGAAGCGATAGTCACTGCAGCTTCTGTCAGAGACTGAAATGCTCAAAAGGAGAAGCAGTGTTAGAATTCCTTCTGAAGGCTCCCATGCTTTCAACACGCTGTAGGAAGGAATGCGTGCGTGACTCAGGAACTTGTCGAAATGTACAGCTAATGCATCTGAGTATTTGCCTGTATGTAGGTGCACTCACCTGTATGTAGGTGCACTCACCTGTATGTAGGTGCACTCACCTGTATGTAGGTGCACTCACCTGTATGTAGGTGCACTCACCTGTATGTAGGTGCACACACCTGTATGTAGGTGCACTCACCTGTATGTAGGTGCACTCACCTGTATGTAGGTGCACACACCTGTATGTAGGTGCACACACCTCTTTGTAGGTGCACACACTTGTATGTAGGTGCATACGCCATGTGCATGCCTGGTGTCCAAGGGGCCCAGAGATGGCATTGCATTGCTTGGGACTGAGTTACAAAGGATAGTGAGCTCCCTACCATGTGACTGCTGGGAATTGAACCTGGGTCTTCTGTGAGTGCTGCCAGTACTCTCAACCTCTGAGCCAGCTCCCCAGGCCCTAGTTTCTGCATTGCTAAAGGTTTTGTCCTTCCATTTTTAGTTTGCTGTTATTCTGTCTAGAGGGAACGCCCTTCATCCTTCAGATCCACTTCTTTGTTGTCACTCTCTAAAGTGTCTTATGGACACAACATCTTAGAGAAATCACTGGGTTTTTTTTCTTGTTTGTTTGTTTGTTTGTTTGTTTTGTTTGGTTGTCTTATGTCATTCCCATCTCCTACCAGGATGTGAATTTCTAGAGGAAAAGACCCATGGACCTGCCTTTGTGTTCCCTGGAGCACCTCATCCATGGCTGTCACCTAGAGAAGGGTTGCAAGTCACGCCACGAGCTCTTTGAAGTATGGTGTCTTCCTCTTTGAAGTAGAATTTTTTACTACATACTCTTGGTACCTGAGAAAACACTAGATGAGGTGTTTTATTTGTACACAGTGGTCCGCCAAGTTGTAAAAATGTAAATTATTTCAGTTCAAGGTGTGAAAAATCGCATACTCTGTGTTTACACCTGCGGTTTCTAAGCTGCCTTGCCACTGGGAATAACCAGCGTGGTTCTCACTTCCCTGAATATATAAACACTAGGATTATAGGGTAAACGTTCAAATGACTGCTTCCGAGCTGAAATCCCACCCATCTGGAGCTCCCTGGTTGTTTCTGGAGAGTGAGTGACACGGGGTTTAACTGTGTGGGACTAGCAAGGTAACAATAAGACTGCATGATTTCAAAAGATTCGTTCGTCAGACCTAATGACTACATCCTTCAAAACCTGACTAATTAGAACTCACTCAGTGAGATGAGCTGGTACTCAGGGGCGGGTTCGTGACTCACGGTGCGAATGCTTTTCCTATGACTCTAGCGGGGGGGGGGGGGGGGAGTTGAGGGGGGGAAGGGAAGCTGCAGAAGCCTCCAAGCAAGCCTCTGGGCTTGGGTTTACTTGGTGTCCCATCCGTACATTGTACACTGAAGCGCTGTGCACTGACGGTCATTCGTCAGTGAAAGTACAGCTTCCTGGAGAAGTTCCCCGTCCCGGGAAAGCAGAAACTGCTGCAGACAGATGTGAGGTAGGGCACTCAGTGAAGCCCTCTGCTCACTTTCTTTTGGGTTCAGAAAGCCTAGCTCTTCTGTATATGACTAAGAAAACGACAATATACAACACTTTTCAATTACATTCCAACAATTCTTGGAACTTGGCAATCACAAAGTAGAGACCTGTGAGGGGAGGCAAAGGCCTCATTCTTCCTGCAACTAACAATTTCTTCCTATACAAAAGGGAAAGGTGGGTGGTTGGGGGCGGAATATTTACTCTCAGTGCCTTCTGTCCTCTGTAGGAAGCCCGAACGGTTTCTTTTGTTCTCAGATCCGGGACAATGCAAATAAGCACAGAAAATTCCACAGCAAACCAGTTATGAGAGCAGTAAATGCCTGGTGGTCTTGCCATTTTCATTATCATAATTATAACGCGTTGGCGGTCAGCCGAGTCTGCTTATGGAAGCAGCAGGCCAGGGCAAGGATGCAAGTGTCACCATCCCTCCTGCAATACGGCAAGAGCATGGTGCTAATTAGTGAGCAAACACTCAGTGCTCACCTGGCTTTGTCAGCCTCTGCATCATCTTGTCATCCATCGGCTGGTCAGAATCAAGTGTGTGAATGTTGCTGCTTTGGAAGAGCGATTGCTGTAGCAATTCTTACTGAAGATATACTCAAGTTAATCTTTCTAGATTCATTGGTACGTCATTTACAAATATTACAAGTACTTAAGGCATACGATGTGATTATAGTTGTCAACCTAATTCATGAGTATGATGACCTCATGCTCACACGCGTAGTAGGAAAGCAGTTTTATAAGGTATTTTGAGAAATTGCACACATAAAATGAAAGTCTTATATGTGGAATTGTCGACTCTCGTTATCACGATGTGCTTCAGACTTGGATTTTTGAATTGGGGTGCTCAGCCTATAAGGAACTTTAAAGTGATCCCTGTATATCTTGGTGTTAGATAAATGTGTACAAAACTCAGCTGGAAAAGACTCGGAACCCGAGTAACATTGACCCAAACCTTTCTCTGGGTTCGTTCTTGTTGAATTGCGATTTGGAAAACTTGATTGGATTGGAGGCCACTCGAGCCTCTCAGGGTCGGGGAAGACTTAGGAGGGCTTCTGGGTTCTCTGCTACTTTCCTGCGATGACCATGGAAGCCATTACGTAATAGACCTCCATAGGACATTGTTTCTCCAACAGGAGTCTGGTGTCAAATCTCTTCACTGAGCCTCAGCATGGGAGGGGAAGGTGGGGTCTTACTGTGTGTGGCTGTAGAGATGATCCACACAGGTCAGTGGGTTACCTTCCTGCCACAGCCACACAATTTACGCTAAAGGTGGCTTTCTTGTCTGGGCGATATCAACTGACAAGTGACGATCATGTGATTTACTTCGTAGAACTGAATCAGAAGTTTGTAACACAGATGCTCAGGTGGGAAAACTTCACTATTAGTCCTTCTTTCTTTTATTCACAAGGCATTTCCCATTCTCTTTGTTTGTTTGTTTGTTTGAAATATATTATACCAGCATGGATTAGCTCAGTCTGTCTATGACCGGCTCCGAGTCACCGGGTACGGCGCAGCCTATCACGCAGCTCCTGCGAGACTGTGGAAGGAGGATAGTGAGTTTAGGTTGGCCTGGGTAATATAGGGAAGCCTTCTCGTATTTTCGCATTCTTCGATTTTTATAATTTTCCGTTTTCCGCGATGATTTTATCCAGACCCACTTCAAGTGCCCTGATGTTTCTAGTTGGGAATTTAAGCTTTTCCATCCGATCTTCACTTCCCTCCGTGTTTTCTTCAATGGTTTAATCACTTCATTGAATTTACTTTTCAAATCTTGATTTACCTTTGCTATTTCCTTCAGATGTATATTTGTATTTTCTTGGACATTACTCAAGCATGTGCTGTTTTCCTCTTGTAGTTCAGTGAAGTGCCTGTTCATGTCTTCTTTAAAGTTTTTGAATTTTTTTTAACCTTTGACCCAATTGGTAAGCTATAATTGCCCACTTAAACATACAAAGCCTGGTACCATCCACCCCTTGAGAACATTAATAACAACCTATAAATACACAGAGCGAAATCTTTACGTCAGCCTCCATCACCCTGCCATGGCTTCTCTCTCCCTCCTGTCTCCTCCTTTCTGTCTAGTCTCCTCCTCCTCCTTCAAACTTCTCTCCCGCCCATCCTTCCTTCTCCTCCAATGACAGGCCTCCTTCTATCCTGTACCTGCCCCTCACCTGTACTTTACAAATTCAATGGGGAGAAGGTTCTGGTGAAGTCTCCTGATTCCTGAGTATGTGACTAGGCAGCTGTCCTTGGGGCAGTGGAATTAGCATCAAAATACAGATAACTTCAGGGCAAACCACATTTCCCCCTTTTTGTCCAGTTAAAAAACCTTTTCACTTATATATAAATTGAGTACAATTATTACCATTCTACAATTTATAAAGCATATGATATACTCAACACCCAGTCCATCACTATATCAGTTAAACAGAATGTTTAGTTATTCATTCCAGCTTAAGAAAGACTTAAAATCTATATTATATCTTGGCTAGCTTGTATACTATCTGATAACTATCCAATAAAATATGTATATTCAGAGTTATATAGCCTCATAGGCTATGAGACTATAATCAGTCTTCAACCATCAGAAATCTTAGAATGACCAAATATCTATACACATAGGAAGCCTAACCCGGCTTCTAGAACTGAGACGTTGTAGAGATAAATCTCCACTAGCACAGTCCCCTGTTAGCAACATGTGAGTGCAAGTCTTCAGCCTTCTGGCCCAAAATCAACTGACAGACTCTTGAAATGCAGATTTTGAAGGGCTGATCACCCTGTCTTGGCAGCGTTTATCAGTCAACCATTCTGCATAATTTGTCCTTTTCTGGACAGTATTAGTCTGCAGATGAAACAGGCAGTTTTGTCCAGTGGCTGCCTAACCACAAAGTATTGCCTCACCTGGAGGTAGAGATGGTCAAATTCTTCATTAAATCCACCAAAGGGGAACTGTTGGGAGCAGATATGTCTCAACAAAAGATAAATAACTTTAAATCTCAAATTTTGTGAATTTCTGACATTTTTGAAAACATCTATCTATATAAGACAATCTGTACTGTTGTCTTTATATCTTAATATCTTGAAAGTACTCCCACAATATGTTTGCTATTTGGCCCTTAACTCACATGTGTAATCAACTCAGAAGTTTGTAATGACGTCAATAGAACGACTGGCTCTAAACCTTGTACTTTTAAACTCTTTTAACAAATAAATTTTATACCAAAACAAAGATATGATTTAAGCTTAGTTACCAAATGAGATTATGACTGTATAACTCAATCTAGCTAATTCCTCCCTGTTAAATTACAACCATTTCTAAATTTCTCATAAAAACAACTTTAGAATAACCACTTTCAACCCTCCCCAAAGTCCAGGGAATTGGGACGATGACTCCTTCATAACTTCTTCAAGCTGTACATGGGCGTTGAGATATCCTTGGGGTTAGTGGGTAGGAAGAATGAAGCAAATGCTGTAGCCGATGTGTCCCGACTGGACCCAGCTGTAAGTCCTTGAGATTGAATTCTTTCATAAGGTTTGTGACTGCTCCTTTAAATTCTGTGTCCTAGGGTTCATCGAGGTAGCTCTCGTTAGGGAGCACTTCTGTAGGACTAATGGGTTTGACAGGAGAGAGACGTGCTGCTGTTAGGGCCATTTGTGCTGTTTTTGCTTTTGCAATTTGTTCTGGGCATGTGAACGTCTCTGGCTGTGTGTGAGATGTGGCAATCAGGCCTTCCTTCATGCTAGGTCAAGTTAATCTGGTAGATGAACAGTTTAATTGGACTAGTGAAAGATGGCTTCCAAACCACAGGGTCAGGCAAGAGAGGTCATAAACGCTGGGCAGTGTTTTTATTCATAAGCATCATGGTAAGTTGGGTCATTCATTGTGCAACACCTTCCAGTACTGAGGGAGGCATGAGGGTCCACAGTGAGGGTGCCTCCAGGTTGGTGCTCCTAAGTCCTGGGTCCAGCATGTGAGTGTCTTCAGAAACTGCAACTTTGTCTTTTATGGAAGTCAACCACACTCAACAGTACTAGCCTATATTATTTTGGAGGTCTTTTGAATTCTTCTAATAACTCAAAAGATTCTGAATATTCTTCTAATAACTCAAAAGATGGTTTCTCATGTCTGGTCTTCAAGGCTTTGCTAGACAGCCTGTGGCTCTCAGGGGAGAATTATCACACCAAGTACCATAACTTCATTCAAACTACACACACACACACACACACACACACACACACACACACACACACACACACACAATATATATATATATATATATATATATATATATTAAATATATAATATATTAAACCTAAATAGTATGATTCCCTATGGCTTTTACAAACAATCTTCGTGTTGTTTATCCCTCCTCTTTCCATCCCTCTCTCTATTGCCTGGCCTCTCTTTTCTCCCATTAAAACCGTCCCTCATTCTCCTCCTCATGGCTTCTATACCTTGCTATTCTCCTCTTTAGATCTCTTCTACTCCTCCATGATCCATTTTTACTTTCTTTATTTCTTCAGTTACACCAGGTTATATACCCACACCTAAAGGTTCAGAACTTTGATCTACAAATAAAAAGGTAACATGTGTCCTTTTTATCTGGGTCTGGGTTACTGTACTCTTCATTATATTTTTAGGTACTTCCATTTATCAGCAAATATTCTTTCATTTCTAAAAAGTTGAATATAATTCCATTGTGTAAATGTGCTTCATTTTCCACTCAACAGTTAAAGGACATTTAGGTTGCTTTAATTTCCTAGTTATTTGAATAGACACGGAACGTGAGTAAGCAAGTATCCATGGGGTAGAATGCCACACCCTTTGGATGTGTGACTAGGAGCAATGTAGCTGGGTCATGTGGTAGATTTATTTTTAGGTTCTGGAAAACTCTCCACACTGATTTCTATAGAGGTTGTATCAGGCTGCATTCCCACAGGAATAAGGACTCCCTTCCTCTCCATCCTTCCCAACATGTGTTGTTCGTTGTTTTGTTGATCTTTGTCATTCTGACTGGGGTGAGATAAAGTAGTTCTCATTGGCATTCCCAGAAAGAGGATGAACACCTTTAGAGATATGCCTTAATCATTTCTATTTCTTTGTTTTGAGAACTCTGTTCAGAGCCACGGAACCCATTAAATTTTTTTTTAGATTTATTTACTTTATCCCATGCATATGACTATGAATGCTGTGCTGAATATGCATGTGCACCACATGTGTGCCTGGTGCCAGAGGAAGGCAGAAGTTACTGGGTCTCATGAAATCGAAGTTACAGGTAGTTGGAGCCACCAGGTGGGTGGGTTCTGGGAATGAATCCCTATAAGAGCCATAGTTGTTTTCAAGGGCTGAGCCAGCTCTCTTGCCACCATAGCACTTTTTTGTTAATAGGGTCATTGGTTCTATTGACTTTTTTCTAATGTATTCTGGGTAGAAACAGATGTATACCTGGCAAATGTTCTCTTTCAGTCTATGGGTGTTCTGTTGCCATGCTTTTAGCTTTATGATATCCCACTTGTCAATTGTGACTTAATTTCTGGGCAAAGTGACTTCTATTCAGAAAGTTTTTTCTATATCTATATCTTGTAGAGTATTGCCTATAGTTTTTGTTTGCTTGTTTTTTTGTTTTTGTTTTTGTTTTTTTGGTTTGTGTTTTGTTTTGTTTTTGTTATTTTTCTAGCAGTTTTGGAATTTCAGGTTCATGTTGAAGCCTTTGATCCACTTGGGTTTTTTTGTTTGTTTGTTTGTTTCTGTTTTTTTTTGTTGTTTTTTTTTTGTTTTTAAGATTTATTTATTAAGTATACAGTGTTCTGCATGTACACCTGCAGGCCAGAAGAGGGCACCCGATCTCATTACAAATGGTTATAAGCCACCATGTGGTTGCTGGGAACTGAACTCAGGATCTCTGGAAGAGCAGCCAATGCTCTTAACGTCTGAGCCATCTCTCCATCTGTGGTGTTTTAATAAGAAATGTCCCCCATCATCTCAGACATTTTTATAATTGGTCCCAGTTGGTGGTGCTGCTTGGTGAGGCTTACATGGTATAGTCTGGCCTTGCCTCAGAAAGTAGAGGGTGGGCTCTGAGTTCAAAAGCATCATGCCACTTCCAGTGTGTCATCTCTCTGCTTTGTGCCTTTGGATTAAGACCTTAGTTCTTGCCTCATAAGGATGTCTCCTGAGAGGCTTGGCTATGGCCTTCCTGATACAGATGCGGATACTTGCAGCCAACCATTGGATTGAACCTAGGGACCCCAATGGAGGAGTTAGAAAAAGGACTGAAGGAGCTGAAGGGGTGTGCAGCCCCATAGGAAGAACAACAACATCAACTCACCAGACCCCACCTCCCCAACCCCTAGAGCTCCCAGGGACTAAACCACCAACCAAAGAATACACATGTTGCGACCCATGACTCCAGTGGCATATATAGCAGAGAATGGCCTTATCTGGCATCAATGGGAAGGGAGGCCATTGGTCCTGTGAAGACTTGATGCCCCAGCATAGGAGAATGCTAGGGTGGGAGTGGGTGGGTGGGGGAACAGTCTTGCGGAGGCAGGGGGAGGTGGGATGGGATGGAGGGTTTTTGGAGAGGAAACCTGGAAGGGGGCTAACTTTTGAAGTGTAAATAAACAAAATAACAACAACAACAACAAAAAAAACAACCTTAGTTCTCTTAGCTCTTGCCACTTGCTGCTGTGTTTTCCCACCATCATTGACTCAACTAGTCTGGAACCATGAGCCAAGATGAATTTCTTCTTCTATATGTTGTCATGGTCATGTATCCTTATCACAGTGACAGAAAAGTAATTAATATGAATCTACTTTCATTCTTCTACATGTGGACATGCAGTTTCCCCAGTACCACCATTTGTTAAAGATGCTGCTTCTCTGGTATATGGGTTATTTTTTGTATCTTTGCCAAATATCAGATGTGCTGTCATATCTGAGTCTTCCTTTGTGTGAATATCTGTTTTTGTGCATAATATTTTTGTGCCATTATCTACTTCTATAATTCTGTTATGGAACTTAAATTTGAGATAGTTATCCCTCTACAGTTTTTCTTTTTGCTCAGGATAGCTTTAATT
Source organism: Rattus norvegicus (assembly GCF_021556685.1). Taxonomy (NCBI): domain Eukaryota; kingdom Metazoa; phylum Chordata; class Mammalia; order Rodentia; family Muridae; genus Rattus; species Rattus norvegicus. The sequence continues at coordinate 54,228,901 of NC_141538.1, read as the reverse complement.
TCTGAATCTTTTTGGTTCTATATGAATTATAGGATTTTTTCTACTTCTGTGGGGTTTTGTTGAGATTGCGGTGAGTCTGTAAATTGTTTTTGGTAAAATGGTCATTTTTGAAATATTAATTCTACTAATCTGGGGGCATGGGAGGTCTTTTTATTTTCTAGTGTCTTTTTTTTTTTTGGTTCTTTTTTTTCGGAGCTGGGGACCGAACCCAGGGCCTTGCGCTTCCTAGGCAAGCGCTCTACCACTGAGCTAAATCCCCAACCCCTTTTCTAGTGTCTTTTTAACCCGTGTTTTCAAAGATGTAAAGTTTCCATTATAGAGACCTTTCACTCCCTTGCTTCAGTCTATTACAAGTTATTTTGTTCCTGTTATCTCAGGCTATAGTGGAAGGAAGAATCGTCCATGGTCTCTTTCTTGATGTATGTGTTGTTGAAGCTGCTGACTTTTATAAGTTGCTTTTACATCCATTGGTGACATTGATCATTTCTATAACTGTTCTGGTGGAATTTTTGGGATCTCATGAATAATACCATATCATCAGCAAATGGAGATAACTTTGACATCTTTTCCTATTTGTATCCTTTTAATTTCTTTCCATTGCTTGATTGCTTTAGGTAGTATGTCAAACACTATTGAAGAGGAGTCGTAACAGTGGACAGCTTTGACTCAGTCCTGATCTCCATGGCACTGCTTTTGAGTTTTTCTCCATGCAGGAAAATGTTAGGTATGGATTTGTCATTTATAAACATTATTATGTTGAAGCATATGCCACCCAGTCCTACTCTTTCTGTCACTTTTTATCATGAAAGTGTGTTCAATTTTGTCAAGAGCTTTTCCTGCATTTACTGAGATGATTCCTGTCTTTAAGTCTATTTTTCCGAGTGCTTACACTTGTTACAATGTTGACCCGCCCGCCACAGACTCTTTGGGATAAAGCCATCTTGATCATGGTGCATAATCTGATTTATGCCTGGATTCAGATTGTAAGTACTTCATTGACAATATTTTTATGTATTTCCATCAAGGATATTGGCTAATATCTTTCATTTCATTCAGCCTTGTGTTTGTATTTTCTTGTGTATCACTCGATATTTATGGCTATTCTTGTTAGATTCATTGAGTTGTTTCTCATGTCTTCCTTACACATTTTTAATTCTTTGATTTATGATTTTTTTAAAAAAAATTTCTCTGTCCTGTAGTTCATTTAGGCCATTCTCATTGGAAAAAAGTCTATGGGGGAGATATACTCTCTTGGCCTTTTACATTGTGTGTGTTCTTCTGATGAGAATTGGGTGTATGGGCTTCTTTTACTGTGTTTCTGATGTGAGATTTTGCTGCTTCTGTAGAGTGGAGCTCCACTGTTGGTTTTGTTGTTGTTCAACCTTGATTGAATTCAGGTCAAGATTAAGATGTTGGTAGACCAATCCTTCAGATACTCAATGTTATTTTGTATTTGAGGAACATGGCGATTCCAATTCAGTGGTGAGCAAGAGAGAATGTGAGTAGGATGAACTCCTGGATCTGCATTAGCTGGTGTGCAAGCTGTGCTACTCAAGCTATTCCTGGGAATGTGGGGGTGGTGTGGGTGGGCTGGGGCTTGTGGCATTCACTAGGTAAGAGTGGTGCATAGGCTGTGTGGCTGAGGGAAGGCCTTAGTGCTGGGGATGGCACATTCAGGTGAAGTTCTAGTGAATCACGAGGCTAGATGGGGACTTGGATGTTCTTCCTGAGTTAGGCCCAGAGGCAGGATATGCTACAGCAGGCTAGGGTCTCAAGGATTCACCAGACCCTGGCACACAGGGTCAAGCTGGGAATTGTTCCCAATTCTCAGATGGAACTGAGTTTCTTGAGCTGGCCCACAGATGTGTGACATGTGGTATGCATGGGGACTGGGAAGGCTGCAGATCAGGAAACACTAGACTAGACCCAGTCTAGTGAGTGGCCCAATGATCAAGGTCTCAGACATGTGATGTGAGTGGGCTAGAGTCAGACAGGCTGATCGCATTGGGCTGTTACCGAGGATGAATGACCATGGCTGAACTTAAGGAGTAGGGGTGGTGCGGGCAGGATTAATTAGACTGGCATGCAACACAGGCTATGTGACCTGAGATAGGTCTAGGGCTTGGAGAAGGTACAGGTGGAATGGGGTTCAGGGAATTGCCACACTGGACCTGGGGACAAGATGAGTATCTTGGATGTGTCCTGGAAGATGGATATGGCAGGAGAAGTTTAAAGTCAGGCAAGCTGATGGGACTGGGCTGGCACACGGGATGTCTAATTAGGGGCATGCACAGGGGATGGTGAAAGGGAGAATCAGACAGGCCGCTCTTCATGATATGTGGCTGGGACAAAGCCCAGAGGCTGGGAATTAGGGGCTAGCAGTCTTGCCTATAAGGGAAAGGACGGTGCAATTTGCAAGGTAGAAGGCTGATGTGCATGCTGGGAGGTGGGTCTTTGGGATCAGAAGGAAGATCATTGGTAAAGGAAAAAGAAGATCCAGAACTTGTGAGAAATCAGAAACATCTTTTCTAGAGATAATTTCTATCTGAATTTTGGAGTTCTGTGCTGTGCATTTTCAGTGTTTATTGTTCAGACACACACACACAGACCTAGTTTTAAGCAGCTTGATTTCTCAGCACAGACTACATCTTGAGCTGGCAATGGTTACTTTTGAAGCACTACAGGCAAGACATTTGCAAAATGAGAGGCTACAATATCCCAGAACAAATTCCAAGTTATAAACAGGAGCAGAAACATCAGCAGTGAGAGCCCCACCCCATTCAGGCAGCATCTTGGGTAGTTAGACAGTAGCAGTGACCTCTGAGAACTTTTAGTGGCAGGATCTCCATGACCTGGAGTCTCCTGAAGCAGACCCAGGAAGGAAGGACTTGGCGTTCTCCCAGGAAGTAATCCCAGCAGCGGCTGGAGTTGCTAAGCAGAATTTTCTGATGAGAACTATAAAATCATTGGATACCACTGGAGAACAGCCGTGACTCACTGTTTAATGATTTCCAGAAGGATTACAAAGGATTTCAAAGTAAGCTTGGAGCTATTGAGAGCAAATAATGTGCCAAGAATATCAGAGTAGTTTGGGTTTTGGACTCTGAACACTACTTTGTTAATTTAGGGAAAAATACAGCTAGTTTCTAGAGGTCTTAGAGGTCTGTTGTTTCCCTGATGTCATTTGTTTTGTTTCAGCAAGATGCTTCACACACACACACACACACACACACACACACACACACACACACACAAACACACCACCACTACCACCAATGATAAGGGGGCAGGACGGAGAGAGAGAGAGAGAGAGAGAGAGAGAGAGAGAGAGACAGAGACAGAGACAGAGACAGAGACAGAGACAGACAGAGAGAGACAGAGAGAGACAGAGAAAGTGAGGGAGAGGGAGAGGGAGAGGGAGAGAGAATACAGGTAATGCAAACTCTAGGAAGCAGGTCATCACAGAAAATTGGTAGAATCAGGAAAACAATTGTAGATTTATATGAGTTATTCAGTAGATTGGAGATGGAGAACAAAATAGGTACAAGAAAAAAAAAAACAAAACAGCACAAAACTAACAAAACCAGGAATTATAGCTCCATACCAAAATGTCAGGAAGTATTAAATAAACTTTCTTTCTTAAATAAAAGGACCCCTAAACATATGGCGTTTTTTGCAATGTAACATTACATCTCCTTCCATGAAAAGATGATGTGTGTTTTCCTATTACCAAGTGGATTTAACAGATATCTATAGAACATTTCATCCTAAAACAAAAGAATATACCTTCTTCTCAGCACTCAAAATTTGGTATCTTCTCCAAAACTGACCATGTAGTCAGTCACAAAACAGGTCTCAACAGATACAAGAAGATAAAAATAATCCTATACATTCTGTCAGATCACTATGGACTAAGGCTGGTTTTCAATAACAACAAAAATGACAGAAAGCCCACATATGCACGGAAGCTGAACAATGCTCTACTCAATGATAACTTGGTTGAGGAAGAAATAAAGAAATTAAAGACTTTTTAGAATTTAATTAAAATGAAGTCACAACATACCCAAACTTATGGGACACAATGAAAGCAGTGCTGAGAGGAAAATGCATAGTCCTGAGTAGCTCCAAAAAGAAACTGGAGAGAGCATACACTACCAGCTTGACAGCACACCTCTAGAACAAAAAGAAGCAAATACACCCAAGAGGAGTAGATGGCAGGAAATAATCTAACTCAGGGCTGAAATCAACCAAATAGAAACAAAAAGAACTACACAAAGAATCAACAAAACCAGGAGCCGGTTCTTTGAGAAAATCAACAAGATAAATAAACCCTTAGCCAGACTAACCAGAGCGTGAGGAGAGAGTATCCAAATTAACAAAATCAGAAATGAAAAGGGAGATATAACAACAGAAACTAAGGAAATTAAAAAAATTATCAGACCCTACTACAAAAGCATATACTCAACAAAACTGGAAAATCCAGATGAAATGGACAATTTTCTAGACAAATACCAGTTACCAGAGTTTATCAGGCTAAGATAAACCATCTAAACAACCCCATACCTCCTAAAGAAATAGAAGCAGTCATTAAAAGAATCCCAACCAAAAAATGCCTGGGAACGGATGGGCTTAGTGAAGAATTCTATCAGACCTTCATAGAAGACCTAATAGTAATATTCTTCAAATTATTCTTCAAAATCGAAACAGAAGGAACACTACCAATTCATTCTTTGAAGCCACAAATATGCTTATGTCTAAAACACAAAAACCCAACAACGAAATAGAACTTTATACCAATTTCCCTCATGAATATAGGTGCAAAAATACTGAACAAAATTCTCACAAACCAAACCTAAGGACACATCAAAATGATTATCCGTCGTGATCAAGTAGGCTTCATCACAGGGATGAAGGTGTTGACAAAATTCAACACCACTTCATGATAAAAGTCTTGGAAAGATCAGGAATTCAAGGTCCATACCTAAACACAGTAAATGCAAAACACAGCAAACTGGTAGCCAATATCAAACTAAATGAAGAGAAACTTGAAGCAATCCCACTAAAATCAGGGACTAGACAAGGCTGCCCACTCTCTCCCTACTTATTCAATATAGTATTTAAAGTCCTAACCAGAGAAATAAGACAACAAAAAGAGGTCAAAGGGATACAAATTGGAAAAGAAAAGTCAAAGTATCACTACTTGTAGATGATATGATAGTATACTTAAGTGACCCCAAAAATTCTACCAGAGAACTACTAAGCCTGATAAACAACTTCAGCAAAGTGACTGGATCTAAAATTAATCCAAACAAATCAGTAGTCATTCTCTATTCAAATGATAAACAGGCTAAGAAAGAAATTAGGCAAATGATAACCTTTAAAATAGTTACGAATAATATAAAATAACTTGGTGTGACTCTAACCAAGCAAGTGAGAGATCTGTATGACAAGAACTTCAAGTCTCTGTAAAAAATAAATTGAAGAAGATCTCAGAAGATGGAAAGATCTCCCATGCCCATGAATTGGCAGGATGAATATTGTAAAAATGACTATCTTGTCAAAAATAATCTACAGAGTCAATGCAATCCCCATCAAAATTCCAACTCAATTCTCCACAGACTTAAAAAGAGCAATTTGCAAATTCATTTGGAATAACAAAAATCCCAGGATAGCAAAAACTATTTTCAACAATAAAAGAACTTCTGGGGGAATCACCATCCCTAACCTCCAGCTATATTACAGAGCATAGTGAGAAAAACTGTATGTTATTAGTACTGAGACAGGCAGGTAGGTCAATGGAATTGAAAACTCAGAAGTGAACCCACACATTTATTGTCACTTGATCTTTGACAAAGGAGCTAAAACCATCCAATGGAAAAATATAGCATTTTCGACAAATGGTGCTGGTTCAACTGGCAGTCAGCATGTAGAAGAATGCAAATGGATCCCATCTTATTGCCTTGTACAAAGCTCAAGTCCAAGCAAATCAAGGACCTCCACATAAAACCAGATACACTCAAACTAATAGAAGAGGAAGTGGGGACAAACTCCAAATACATTGGCACAGGCTCAAATTTCCTGAACAGAATACCAATGGCTTATACTCTAAGATCAAGAATTGACAAATGGGATCTCATAAAATTGCAAAGCTACTGTAAAACAAAGAACTGTGTCATTAGGACAAAACAGCAGCCAACAGATTGGGAAAAGACCTTTGCCAATTTTACATCCAATAGAGGGCTAATATCCAACATACAGAAAGAACTCAAGAAATTAAACTCCAGGGAATCAAATGAACTCCATTAATAAATAGGGTACAGAGCTAAATAAAGAACTCTCAATTGAGGAATATTGAATGACTTAGAAGCACTTAAACAAATGTTCAACATCGTTTGTCATCAGGGAAATGCAAATCAGAACATCTCTGAGATTCCACCTCATACCAGTCAGAATGGCTAAGATCAAAAACTCAGGTGACAGTAGATAATGGTGAGGATGTGGAGAAATAGGAACTTTGCTCCATTGTTGGTGGGATTGCAAGTTGATACAACCATTGTGAAAATCAGTCTGGAGGTTCCTCTAATAATTTGCATTTTGCTAACTGTGGACCCAGCTATATGACTCCTAAGCATGTACTCAAATGATGCTCCAGCATATAACAAGGACACATGCTCCACTATGTTCATAGCAGCCCTATTTATAATAGCCAGAAGCTGCAAAGGACACAAATATTCAACTGAGGAATGGATATAGAAAATGTGGTACATTTACACAACAGAGTAGTACTCAGCTCTTAAAAACAATTTCATGAAATTCTTAGGCAAATGGATGAAACTAGAAAATATCATCCTTAGTAAGGTGACCCAATCACAAAAGAGCACACATGGTACGTACTCACTGATAGGTGGATATTAGCCCAAAATCTTGAATACCCAACACATAATTCACAAAGCACATGAAACTCAAGAAGAAAGAAGACCAAAGTGTGGATGCTTCAGTACTTCTTAGAAGAGGGACCAAAATACTCACAGGAGGAAATACAGAGATGAAGTGTTGAGCAGAAACTGAAGGAAAGGCCATCCAGAGACTGCCCCTCCTGTGGGATCCATCCTATATACAGATACCAAACCCAGACAATATTGAGGATTCCAAGAAGTGCATGCTGACATTACCCTGAGAGGCTCTGCTAGAGCCTGTCAATTATAGAGGTGGATGCTCAAAGCCAACCATTGAACTGTGAAGGGCTCCCCAATGGAGTTAATCTTGGTGAATTTTTACTTTGATAGATATGAAGTGTCCTTATCCTTTTGGATAGCTTTGGGTTGAAAGTTGATTTTATTGGATATTAAAAGGGCCACTCCAGCTTGTTTCTTGGAACCATTTACTTGGAAAATTGTTTTATTCTGAGGTAGTGTCTATCTTTTTCACTGAGGTGTGTTTCCTGTGTGCAGCAAAATGCTATGTTTTTATGTTTTATGTTCTATGTTTTATATGGTATCTTCTGCCCCTGAGATTCTCTCATGTATCTCTTATATTCTGTTGGTGATGCTTGCATCTATGACTCTTGATCTCATTCCTAGGTTTTCCAGCTCCAGGGTTGTCTTCCTTTGTGATTTCTTTATTTTTTCTATTTCCATTTTTAAATCCTGGACATTTTTGTTCAATTTCTTCACCTGTTTGGTTATGTTTTCCTGTAATTCTTAAATGATTTTTGTGTTTCCTCTTTAAGGGCTTCTACTTGTTTACCTGTGCTGTCTTGTATTTCTTTAAGGGAGTTATTTATGTCCTTCTAAATGTCCTCTAACATCATCATGAGATGTGATTTTTTAAAATCAGATTCTTGCTTTTCCAGTGCATTGGGGTATGCAGGATTTGCTGTGGTGAAGAAATGGGTTGTGATGATGCCAAATGGCCTGGGTTTCTGTTACTTAGGTTCTTACACTTGCCTCTTGCCATTTGATTATCTCTGGTGTTAACTGGTCTTGATGTCTCTGTCAGTGACTTGAGCCTCCTGTAAATCTGTGTGTCAGCACTCCTGGGAGACCAATTCTCTCCTGGCGGGATCTGGGTACAGAGAACTGTGGCACAGGGTCAGCTCCAGGTATAGGTCGACATTCTTACTGTTATTTTCTGCCTCTTTCTCCTTCTTCTGTGTTTACCTTCCTCCCCTTGTCCTTAAGAGACAACCCATTTTCCATCTCTCCCATCAGATCTCTTATACCCTGCTATTTTTTAATCTATTGTTTCTCAAACCCCTATGCTAGCAATTGTTCCTTTTCATGACCCCAGTTTCTGCAGTGACTTCAGGCTATGAACTCACATTTGAAGATTTGGAGCTAGGAACCTTTCATAAGAGAGAACATGTGACATTTATCTCTCTGAATTATATCACCCAATATATTTTTTTCCTGGTATCATCTACTTACCATGCAAAGTTAATGTTTTTATTTTTTTACACATGAATAGCATTTCATAGTGTATATATTTTCATTTTCATTATCTATTCATTAGTTGAAGGGGATTTAGGTTGTTTCCATTTCCTAGTTTTTATGAATAGAACATCAGTGAACTTGCAATTATCTGTAGAGCACAATGATGAGTCCTTTGGTTATATGTCAAGGAGTGATGTATCTGGGTTATTGTAGACTTATCTTCGGCTTTTTGGGAATTTCCCATGCTGATTTCTACAGGGGTTATACCAGTTTACATTCCCACCAACAGTGAATTGGGGTTCCAACCCATCTCCTGTTCAGTATTTATTGGATGTTTTTGTTCATCTTTGCCATTCTGACAGGGGTGAGATGATTTGCATTTCACAAATTGCTAGGGACAATGCACAGTTTTTGAGATATTTCTTAGCTATTTTTCCTTCTTTAGAGAACTCTCTGTTCAGCTCCCAGACACATTGTTCAAATGAGTCGTTTTTATTTTTGACTCTTGGTGTTTTTGTATGTTTTGCATGTTAACCCTCTGTCAGATGTAAAGATGGTGAAGATTCTCTTCCATTCTGTGGCTTTCTCTTCACTTAAATTTTCTTTAGTTGTGCAGAAGCCTTTTAGTTTCATGAAGTTCCTCTTGTCAGTTTGTTTGTCTTATTTCTTGTACAAATGGAGTCTTATTCAGGAATTCATTTCCTTGTCTAGATCTTTTTTTTTTCTCCATCTTTATTAACTTGGGTATTTCTTATTTACATTTCGATTGTTATTCCCTTTCCCGGTTTCCGGGCCAACATCCCCCTAACCCTTCTCCCTCCTCTTCTATATGGGTGTTCCCCTCCCCATCCTTCCCCCATTACCGCCCTCCCCCCAACAATCATGTTCACTGGGGGTTCAGTCTTGTCAGGACGAAGGGCTTCCCCTTCCACTGGTGCTCTTACTTCACTATTCATTGCTACCTATGAGGTTGGAGCCCAGGGGCAGTCCATGTAGAGTCTTTGGGTAGTTCCTTCCCTATATCTTATAGGGTACAGCCTATGTTTCCTTTTTGAAGTTTCAGCATTTCTTGTTTCATTTTTAGGACTTTAATATATTTGGAATTAGCTTAGTGCAAGGTGACAGACATGGATCAAATTTCATTCTTCTGAATGTGGCCATCCAACTTTTCCAACACCATATGTTGAAAATGTTTTCTTGCGGGATTCCCAAACCCGAGGATCCCTGCCCACAGCAGCTCGCTGCTCCCAAACCCCATGGGAGAGAGACCTCACCGCCTGGACAGGTGGGCACTCCTGAGACTGCACAGCGGAAGAGACCACCAACACTGCCCACCCCTGCCCACATCCCTGGCCCAAGAGGAAACTGTATACAGCCTCTGGGTTCCCTTGGATAAGGGCACAGCAGCAGCAGGTCCCCTGCGTCTGAGACACCGCCAGAACCTGAAGGGACCGACCAGATAAACAGTTCTCTGCACCCAAATCCCATGGGAGGGAGAGCTAAACCTTCAGAGAGGCAGACACGACTGGGAAACCAGAAAAGACTGCACTCTGCACACATCTCTGACACCAGAGGAAAACACCAAACGCCATCTGGAACCCTGGTGCACGGAAGCTCCCGGAAAGGGTGGTGCAGATCTTGCTGGTTGCTGCCCCCGAGGAGAGCTCATAGGCAGCACCGCACGAGCAAACTTGAGCCTCGGGACCACAGGTAAGACAAACCTTCCTACTCCAAGCGACCTGCCTAGTGAACTCAGGACACAGGCCCACAGGAACAGCTGAAGACCTGTAGATAGGAAAAACTACACGCCCGAAAGCACAACACTCTGGCTAAAAGAAAACAGGAAAAGAGGTCTCCAGCACCCCTGACACAGGCTTATAGGACAGTCTAGCCACTGTCAGAAATAGAAGAACAAAGTAACAAAGTAAATTTGATCATGATGCTGGAGGACTTCAAGAAAGATGTTAAGAACTCCCTTAGAGGAACACAGGAAAACATAAATAAACAAGTAGAAGCCTACGGAGAGGAATCACAAAAATCCCTGAAAGAATTCCAGGAAAACACAATCAAACAGTTGAAGGAATTAAAAATGGAAATAGAAGCAATCAAGAAAGAACACATGGAAACAACCCTGGATATAGAAAACCAAAAGAAGAGACAAGGAGCCATAGATACAAGCTTCACCAACAAAATACAAGAGATAGAAGAGAGAATCTCAGGAGCAGAAGATTCCCTAGAAATCATCGACTCAACTGTCAAAGATAATGTAAAACGGAAAAAGCTACTGGTCCAAAACATACAAGAAATAGGTATAGAAGAGAGTGAAGACTCCCAGCTCAAAGGACCAGTAAATATCTTCAACAAAATCATAGAAGAAAACTTCCCTAACCTAAAGAAAGAGATATTCATAAGCATACAAGAAGCCTAGAGAACTCCAAATAGATTGGAACAGAAAAGAAACTCCTCCCGTCACATAACAGTCAAAACACCAAATGCACAAAATAAAGAAAGAATATTAAAAGCAGTAAGGGAAAAAGGTCAAGTAACATATAAAGGCAGACCTATCAGAATCACACCAGACTTTTCGCCAGAGACTATGGAAGCCAGAAGATCATGGACAGATGTCATACAGACCCTAAGAAAACACAAATGCCAGCCCAGGTTACTGTATCCTGCAAAACTCTCAATTAACATAGATGGAGAAACCAAGATATTCCATGACAAAACCAAATTTACACAATATCTTTCTACAAATCCAGCACTACAAAGGATAATAAATGGTAAAGCCCAACATAAGGAGGCAAGCTATACCCTAGAAGAAGCAGGAAACTAATCATCTTGGCAACAAAACAAAGAGAAGAAAAGCACACAAACACAACCTCATATCCAAATATGAACAGGAAGCAATAATCACTATTCCTTAATATCTCTCAACATCAATGGCCTCAACTCCCCAATAAAAAGACATAGATTAACAAACTGAATACACAAAGAGAACCCTGCATTCTGCTGCATACAGGAAACACACCTCAGAGACAAAGACAGACACTACCTCAGAGTGAAAGGCTGGAAAACAACTTTCCAAGTAACTGGTCGGAAGAAGCAAGCTGGAGTAGCCATTCTAATATCAAATAAAATCAATTTTCAACTAAAAGTCATCAAAAAAATAAGGAAGGACACTTCATATTCATCAAAGGAAAAATCCACCAAGATGAACTCTCAATCCTAAATATCTATGTCCCAAATAGAAGGGCACCTACATAGGGAAAAGAAACCTTACTAAAGCTCAAAACACACATTGCACCTCACACAATAATAGTAGGAGATTTCAACACCCCACTCTCATCAATGGACAGATCATGGAAACAGAAATTAAACAGAGACGTAGACAGACTAAGAGAAGTCATGAGCCAAATGGACTTAATGGATATTTATAGAACATTCTATCCTAAAGCAAAAGGATATACCTTCTTCTCAGCTCCTCATGGTACTTTCTCCAAAATTGACCATAGAATTGGTCAAAAAACAGGCCTCAACAGGTACAGAAAGATAGAAATAATCCCATGCGTGCTATCAGACCACCACAGCCTAAAGCTGGTCTTCAATAACAATAAGGGAAGAATGCCCACATATACGTGGAAGTTGAACAATGCTCTACTCAACGATAACCTGGTCAAGGAAAAAATAAAGAAAGAAATTTAAGACTTTTTAGAATTTAATGAAAATGAAGGTACAACATACCCAAACTTATGGGACACAATGAAAACTGTGCTAAGAGGAAAACTCATAGCGCTGTGTGCCTGCAGAAAGAAACAGGAAAGAGCATATGTCAGCACCTTGACAGCACACCTAAAAGCTCTAGAACAAAAAGAAGCAAATACACCCAGGAGGAGTAGAAGGCAGGAAATAATTAAACTCAGAGCTGAAATCAACCAAGTAGAAACAAAAAGGACCATAGAAAGAATCAACAGAACCAAAAGTTGGTTCTTTGAGAAAATCAACAAGATAGATAAACCCTTAGCCAGACTAACGAGAGGACACAGAGAGTGTGTCCAAATTAACAAAATCAGAAATGAAAAGGGAGACATAACTACAGATTCAGAGGAAATTCAAAAAATCATCAGATCTTACTGTAAAAACCTATATTCAACAAAACTTGAAAATCTTCAGGAAATGGACAATTTCCTAGACAGATACCAGGTACCGAAGTTAAATCAGGAACAGATAAACCAGTTAAACAACCCCATAACTCCTAAGGAAATAGAAGCAGTCATTAAAGGTCTCCCAACCAAAAAGAGCCCAGGTCCAGACCGGTTTAGTGCAGAATTCTATTGAACCTTCATAGAAGACTTCATACCAATATTATCCAAACTATTCCACAAAATTGAAACAGATGGATCACTACCGAATACCTTCTACGAAGCCACAATTACTCTTATACCTAAACCACACAAAGACCCAACAAAGAAAGAGAACTTCAGACCAATTTCCCTTATGAATATCGACGCAAAAATACTCAACAAAATTCTGGCAAACCGAATCCAAGAGCACATCAAAACAATCATCCACCATGACCAAGTAGGCTTCATCCCAGGCATGCAGGGATGGTTTAATATACGGAAAACCATCAACGTGATCCATTATATAAACAAACTGAAAGAACAAAACCACATGATCATTTCATTAGATGCTGAGAAAGAATTTGACAAAATTCAACACCCCTTCATGATAAAAGTCCTGGAAAGAATAGGAATTCAAGGCCCATACCTGAACATAGTAAAAGCCATATACAGCAAACCAGTTGCTAATATTAAATTAAATGGAGAGGGGTTGGGGATTTAGCTCAGTGGTAGAGCGCTTGCCTAGGAAGCGCAAGGCCCTGGGTTCGGTCCCCAGCTCCGAAAAAAAAAAAACCGAAAAAAAAAAATTAAATGGAGAGAAACTTGAAGCAATCCCACTAAAATCAGGGACTAGACAAGGCTGCCCACTCTCTCCCTACTTATTCAATATAGTTCTTTAAGTTCTAGACAGAGCAATCAGACAACAAAAGGAGGTCAAGGCGATACAGATCGGAAAAGAAGAAGTCAAAATATCACTATTTGCAGATGATATGATAGTATATTTAAGTGATCCCAAAAGTTCCACCAGAGAACTACTAAAGCTGATAAACAACTTCAGTAAAGTGGCTGGGTATAAAATTAACTCAAATAAATCAGTTGCCTTCCTCTATACAAAAGAGAAACAAGCCGAGAAAGAAATTAGGGAAACGACACCCTTCATAATAGAACCAAACAATATAAAGTACCTCGGTGTGACTTTAACAAAGCAAGTAAAAGATCTGTACAATAAGAACTTCAAGACAATGAAGAAGGAAATTGAAGAAGACCTCAGAAGATGGAAAGATCTCCCATGCTCATGGATTGGCAGGATTAATATAGTAAAAATGGTCATTTTACCAAAAGCAATCTACAGATTCAATGCAATCCCCATCAAAATACCAATCCAATTCTTCAAAGAGTTAGACAGAACAATTTGCAAATTCATCTGGAATAACAAAAAACCCAGGATAGGTAAAGCTATCCTCAACAATAAAAGGACTTCAGGGGGAATCACTATCCCTGAACTCAAGCAGTATTACAGAGCAATAGTGATAAAAACTGCATGGTATTGGTACAGAGACAGACAGATAGACCAATGGAATAGAATTGAAGACCCAGAAATGAACCCACACACCTATGGTCACTTGATTTTTGACAAAGGAGCCAAAACCATCCAATGGAAAAAAGATAGCATTTTCAGCAAATGGTGCTGGTTCAACTGGAGGTCAACATGTACAAGAATGCAGATCGATCCATGCTTATCACCCTGTACAAAGCTTAAGTGCAAGTGGATCAAGGACCTCCACATCAAACTAATAGAAGAAAAACTAGGGAAGCATCTGGAACACATGGGCACTGGAAAAAATTTCCTGAACAAAACACCAATGGCTTACGCTCTAAGATGAAGAATCGACAAATGGGATCTCATAAAACTGCAAAGCTTCTGTAAGGCAAAGGACACTGTGGTTAGGACAAAACGGCAACCAACAGATTGGGAAAAGATCTTTACCAATCCTACAACAGATAGAGGCCTTATATCCAAAATATACAAAGAACTCAAGAAGTTAGACAGCAGGGAGACAAATAACCCTATTAAAAAATGGGGTTCAGAGCTAAACAAAGAATTCACAGCTGAGGAATGCCGAATGGCTGAGAAACACCTAAAGAAATATTCAACATCTTTAGTCATAAGGGAAATGCAAATAAAAACAACCCTGAGATTTCATCTCACACCAGTGAGAATGGCTATGATCAAAAACTCAGGGGACAACAGATGCTGGCGAGGATGTGGAGAAAGAGGAACACTCCTTCATTGTTGGTGGGATTGCAAACTGGTACAACCATTCTGGAAATCAGTCTGGAGGATCCTCAAAAAATTGGACATTGAACTGCCTGTGGATCCAGCTATACCTCTCTTGGGCATATATCCAAAAGATGCCCCAACATATAAAAAAGACACGTGCTCCACTATGTTCATTGCAGCCTTATTTATAATAGCCAGAAGCTGGATAGAACCCAGATGCCCTTCAACAGAGGAATGGATACAGAAAATGTGGTACATCTACACAATGGAATATTACTCAGCTATCAAAAACAACGACTTTATGAAATTCGTAGGCAAATGGTTGGAACTGGAAAACATCATCCTGAGTGGGCTAACCCAATCACAGAAGGACATACATGGTATGCACTCATTGATAAGTGGCTATTAGCCCAAATGCTTGAATTACCCTAGATGCCTAGAACAAATGAAACTCAAGATGGATGATCAAAATGTGAATGCTTCACTCTTTCTTTAAAAGGGGAACAAGAATATCCTTGGCAGGGAAGAGAGAGGCCAAGATTACAACAGAGACAGAAGGAACACCCATTCAGAGCCTGCCCCACATGTGGCCCATACATATACAGCCACCCAATTAGACAAGATGGATGAAGCAAAGAAGTGCAGACCGACAGGAGCCGGATGTTAATCTCTCCTGAGAGACACAGCCAGAATACAGCAAATACAGAGGCGAATGCCAGCAGCAAACCACTGAACTGAGAATAGGACCCCCGTTGAAGGAATCAGAGAAAGAACTGGAAGAGCTTGAAGGGGCTCGAGACCCCATATGTACAACAATGCCAAGCAACCAGAGCTTCCAGGGACTAAGCCACTACCTAAAGACTATACATGGACTGACCCTGGACTCTGACCTCATAGGTAGCAATGAATATCCTAGTAAGAGCACCAGTGGAAGGGGAAGCCCTGGGTCCCGCTAAGACTGAACCCCCAGTGAACTATACTGGTGGGGGGAGGGCGGCAATGGGGGGAGGGTTGGGAGGGGTACACCCATAAGGAAGGGGAGGGGGGAGGGGCATGTTTGCCCGGATACCGGGAAAGGGAATAACACTCGAAATGTATATAAGAAATACTCAAGCAAAGATTAAAACAGAGACTGAAGGAACACCCATTCAGAGTCTGCCCCACATGTGGCCCATACATATATAGCCACCCAATTAGACAAGATGGATGAAGCAAAGAAGTGCAGACCGACAGGAGCCGGATGTAGATCGCTCCTGAGAGACACAGCCAGAATACAGCAAATACAGAGGCGAATGCCAGCAGCAAACCACTGAACTGAGAATAGGACCCCCGTTGAAGGAATCAGAGAAAGAACTGGAAGAGCTTGAAGGGGCTCGAGACCCCATATGTACAACAATGCCAAGCAACCAGAGCTTCCAGGGACTAAGCCTCTACCCAAAGACTATACATGGACTGACCCTGGACTCTGACCTCATAGGTAGTGAATATCCTAGTAAGAGCACCAGTGGAAGGGGAAGCCCTGGGTCCTGCTAAGACTGAACCTCCAGTGAACTATACTGGTGGGGGGAGGGCGGCAATGGGGGGAGGGTTGGGAGGGGTACACCCATAAGGAAGGGGAGGGGGGAGGGGGATGTTTGCCCGGATACCGGGAAAGGGAATAACACTCGAAATGTATATAAGAAATACTCAAGCAAAGATTAAAACAGAGACTGAAGGAACACCCATTCAGAGTCTGCCCCACATGTGGCCCATACATATATAGCCACCCAATTAGACAAGATGGATGAAGCAAAGAAGTGCAGACCGACAGGAGCTGGATGTAGATCGCTCCTGAGAGACACAGCCAGAATACAGCAAATACAGAGGCGAATGCCAGCAGCAAACCACTGAACTGAGAATAGGACCCCCATTGAAGGAATCAGAGAAAGAACTGGAAGAGCTTGAAGGGGCTCGAGACCCCATATGTACAACAATGCCAAGCAACCAGAGCTTCCAGGGACTAAGCCTCTACCCAAAGACTATACATGGACTGACCCTGGACTCTGACCTCATAGGTAGTGAATATCCTAGTAAGAGCACCAGTGGAAGGGGAAGCCCTGGGTCCTGCTAAGACTGAACCTCCAGTGAACTATACTGGTGGGGGGAGGGCGGCAATGGGGGGAGGGTTGGGAGGGGAACACCCATAAGGAAGGGGAGGGGGGAGGGGGATGTTTGCCCGGATACCGGGAAAGGGAATAACACTTGAAATGTATATAAGAAATACTCAAGTTAATAAAAAAAAAAATCCAAAAAAAAATAAATACTCAAGTTAATAAAAAAAATAAATAAAATCTAAAACAAAAACAAAAACAAAAACAAAAAAAACAATGACTTTACGAAATTCGTAGGCAAATGGTTGGAACTGGAAAATATCATCCTGAATGAGGTAATCCATCACAGAAAAACACACATGGTATGCACTCATTGATAAGTGGCTATTAGGCCAAATGCTTGAATTACCCTAGATGCCTAGAACACATGGAACTCAAGATGGATGATCAAAATGTGAATGCTTCACTCTTTCTTTAAAAGGGGAACAAGAATATCCTTGGCAGGGAAGAGAGAGGCCAAGATTACAACAGAGACAGAAGGAACACCCATTCAGAGCCTGCCCCACATGTGGCCCATACATATACAGCCACCCAATTAGACAAGATGGATGAAGCAAAGAAGTGCAGACCGACAGGAGCCGGATGTTAATTTCTCCTGAGAGACACAGCCAGAATACAGCAAATACAGAGGCGAATGCCAGTAGCAAGCCACTGAACTGAGAACAGGACCCCCATTGAAGGAATCAGAGAAAGAACTGGAAGAGCTTGAAGGGGCTCGAGACCCCATATGTACAACAATGCCGAGCAACCAGAGCTTCCAAGGACTAAGCCACTACCCAAAGAATATACAACGGCTGACCCTGGACTCTGACCTCATAGGTAGCATTGAATATCCTAGTAAGATCACCAGTGTAAGGGGAAGCCCTGGGTCCTGCTAAGAGTGAACCCCCAGTGAACGTGATTGTTGGGGGGAGGGCGGCAATGGGGGGAGGATGTGGAGGGGAACACCCGTAAAGAAGGGGAGTGGGAAGGTTTAGGGAGATGTTTGCCGGGAAACTGGGAAAGGGAATAACACTCGAAATGTAAATAAGAAATACTCAAGTTAATTAAAAAAAAGAAAAAAGAAAGAAAATGTTTTCTTTTCTCCAACTTACATTAGTGGCATCTTTGTCAAATATTACATAGCTAATGTTATATAAGCTTATGTTTGGGCCTAGATTTTTTCCATTATTCTACATGTCTGTTTATGTTTTTTGTCAGCACCATATTTTTTTTTAAACTCTAGATCTCTAATACATCTTAAGATCTGGAACTGTAATCTCTTCAGAATTGTTCCTTTGCTCAAGTTTGGTTTGGGTATCTGGGTGTCTTTATTGATTCTATATGAAATTTAGGATAGTTTTTTTCTATTTCTTTGAAGAATGAGATGGGCATTTTGAGTAAGATTGCACTGAATATATAAATAGATTTAGGTAGAATGGTCATTTTCAAGTTGATTCTACTAATCTATGAGCATGGGATATCTTTTCAATTCCTAGTGTCTTTATCTTTCTTTAAAGGTTTAAAGTTCATTGTAGAGGTCCCTCACTTTCTTGGTTAGGTTTATTCCTAAGATGTCTTCTGTTCTTTGAGGCTACTGTTAGAGTGTGTCCATGATTTCCATCTCTATGTATTTCTTGTTGATGTATACTAGAGTTAGTGATTTGTGAAAGCTGATTTTTGTCTCCTGCCACATTGCTGAATTTGTTCTAGAAGTTTTCTGGTATAATTTTTGGGACCTCTAGTGTATAGTATCATATGATAGGGATAGTTTAATTTTTTTCATTCATTTTTTGTGTCCTCTAATTTCCTTCTCTTGCCTTATTCCTCCAGATCTTCTGGAGCAATGTTGAAAAGGGGTCAGGACAGTGGTAATTCCTGTCTTGTTCCTGACTTTACTAGGATTCCTTCAAGTTTTTCTCCATTTGGGATGATGTTGCCTGTAGATTTTATTGTGTTGGGATGCTAGCTCTAGTTCTATGTTCTCTGTGAGTTTTGTCACGAAAACATATTTGACTTTATCAAAGTTTTTTTTTTCCTCCATGTATTGAGATGGTCGAGTAATCTTTAAGTAGTTTATGTAGTTTGTCACATTTCCTGACTCACATATTTTCACAATCCCTGCATTTTAGGAGTGAAGCCTGCATGGTCATTGTGGCTTCATTGATGTATGCCTATATTCTGTTTGCAAGTCTGTTGAGCACTTTTAGTTTATGTTCATCATGTTGGCTTGTAGTTTGGGTTTTATGTTCTGGTGCCTGGTTTTGGTATTAAAGTGATACTGGCTTCATTAAAGAGATTGGGAGTTTAAGAGTTCTCTCTCTCTCTCTCTCCCTCTCTCTCTCTCTCTCTCTCTCTCTCTCTCTCTCCCTCTCTCTCTTGTTAATTTCTCCTGTTGTTAATTTTGATCCTCTCTTTCTTTTGGTTAATTGGGCCAAGAGTCTGCCATTTCTTATTTATTCTCCTTAAAGAACCAACTCTGAGATCTGTTGATTTTTTTTCTATTTTTTCCCCTTTTCATTGACTTCTGTTTTGATTTTTATTATATCTTGCCTTCTATTGCCCTTGATTTGGGCTTGTTCTTGGTTATTCAAATTTTTGAGTTGCATCATCAAGCCATTTATTTGTGCTTTTTCTAAATTTTTTTTTTCCGGTTTTACAACCTTTATTCCAGGAATGTTCTCAAGAATTGTTCAGGCCCACTTATACAGTCTCTGTTTCTGGGAAACCTAGCTAGTTATCTGTTCTTACCAGTACACCTGCAATTTATAGTTCAGGACTGCAGGAACCGAAAGAATAATGGAAGGATGGTGATGGTGATGAATTGATCTTAGGCCCTGTGTGGCCTTCCTGCTTGCTTGTCTTTATAAGCCACTGCCCTGAAATAGTTTGAGAGTTTGATCAGACAAACAAGTTGCTCTCCTTCTTCAGGTCTCCTGTCGCCTATTCTTTCGCCCCCTCCTGAGGTCTCCTCTGAACCCTCCACAGGTCAGGGCAACTGGAGCTCAGACATGGGACCTGGGTACGGCAGTCAACTGAACGTTGCTGGCCTATGGATGTCCCCCGGTCATAGGATCGCTGCTTCCCTGAGCAGGAGAGAGATTCGCACTGTGATCACCGCAGCTGCCCGCTATGAGTCTGATCCACGTAAGGTAAAACCAAGCACTGCAATCATGGGACAGGCATTGAGCAAAGATGACTTATTTTTAAAGTGTCTTATGGAGTCCCTCAACGTGCAAGGAACTCAGATTAAAAAAAAAAAGAAAGATCTTGCTAAATTCTTTATATTCCTTGATGATGTTTGATGAAAAAAGGTGGGCCAGAGTGGGAGACTGTCTAAAAGACTTTTATAGAACATTTGGCCCAGAGAAGGCTCCTGTTCAAGTCTTTTCCTACTGGAACTTGATTAATGAAGTACTTAAAGTTTATAAGACATGGCCAGATATTCAAGAGGTAGTTATAGAGGGAGAAAAGGCCCTACAGTTCCTTTCCTGAGCCCCTTCATTTTGTGATTCCATTTCTATTGTCATGCCAGACCCAGAACTCTCCGGTCTGCCTGCAACATCCCTTTCTTTTTTTTTTTTTTGCTCTCAAATGACCACCTTTTTTTTTTTTATTTTTTTTATTTTTTTATTATCTTGAGTATTTCTTATATACATTTCAAGTGTTATTCCCTTTCCCGGTTTCCGGACAGACATCACCCTCCCCCCTCCCCTTCCTTGTGGGTGTTCCCCTCCCAAACCTCCCCCCATTGCCACCCTCCCCGCATAGTCTAGTTCACTGGGGGTTCAGTCTTAGCAGGACCCAGGGCTTCCCCTTCCACTGGTGCTCTTACTAGGATATTCATTGCTACCTATGGGGACAGAGTCCAGGGTAAATCCATGTATAGTCTTTAGGTAGTGGCTTAGTCCCTGGAAGCTCTGGTTGCTTGACATTGTTGTACTTTTGGGGTCTCGAGCACCTTCAAGCTCTTCCAGTTCTTTCTCTGATTCCTTCAACGGGGGACCTATTCTCAGTTCAGTGGTTTGCTGCTGGCATTCGCCTCTGTATTTGCTGTATTCTGGCTGTGTCTCTCAGGAGCGATCTACATCCGGCTCCTGTCGGTCTGCACTTCTTTGCTTCATCCATCTTGTCTAATTGGGTGGCTGTATATGTATGGGCCACCTGTGGGGCAGGCTCTGAATGGGTGTTCCTTCAGTCTCTGTTTTAATCTTTGCATCTCCCTTCCCTGCCAAGGGTATTCTTTTTCCTCATTTAAAGAAGGAGTGAAGCATTCACATTTTGATCATCCGTCTTGAGTTTCCTTTGTTCTAGGGATCTAGGGTAATTCAAGCATTTGGGCTAATAGCCACTTATCAATGAGTGCATACCATGTATGTCTTTCTGTGAGTGGGTTAGCTCACTCAGGATGATATTTTCCAGTTCCAACCATTTGCCTACGAATTTCATAAACTCGTTGTTTTTGATAGCTGAGTAATATTCCATTGTGTAGATGTACCACATTTTCTGTATCCATTCCTCTGTTGAAGGGCATCTGGGTTCTTTCCAGTTTCTGGCTATTATAAATAAGGCTGCGATGAACATAGTGGAGCACGTGTCTCTTTTATATGTTGAGGCATCTTTTGGGTATATGCCCAAGAGAGGTATGGCTGGATCCTCAGGCAGTTCAATGTCCAATTTTCTGAGGAACCTCCAGACTGATTTCCAGAATGGTTTTACCAGTCTGCAATCCCACCAACAATGGAGGAGTGTTCCTCCTTCTCCACTTCCTCGCCAGCATCTGCTGTCACCTGAGTTTTTGATCTTAGCCATTCTCACTGGTGTGAGGTGAAATCTCAGGGTTGTTTTGATTTGCATTTCCCTTATGACTAAAGATGTTGAACATTTCTTTAGGTGTTTCTCAGCCATTCGGCATTCCTCAGCTGTGAATTCTTTGTTCAGCTCTGAACCCCATTTTTTAATAGGGTTATTTGTTTCCCTGCGGTCTAACTTCTTGAGTTCTTTGTATATTTTGGATATAAGGCCTCTATCTGTTATAGGATTGGTAAAGATCTTTTCCCAATCTGTTGGTTGTCATTTTGTCCTAACCACAGTGTCCTTTGCCTTACAGAAGCTTTGCAGTTTTATGAGATCCCATTTGTCGATTCTTGATCTTAGAGCATAAGCCATTGGTGTTTTGTTCAGGAAATTTTTTCCAGTGCCCATGTGTTCCAGATGCTTCCCTAGTTTTTCTTCTATTAGTTTGAGTGTGTCTGGTTTGATGTGGAGGTCCTTGATCCACTTGGACTTAAGCTTTGTACAGGGTGATAAGCATGGATCGATCTGCATTCTTCTACATGTTGCCCTCCAGTTGAACCAGCACCATTTGCTGAAAATGCTATCTTTTTTCCATTGGATGGTTTTGGCTCCTTTGTCAAAAATCAAGTGACCATAGGTGTGTGGGTTCATTTCTGGGTCTTCAATTCTATTCCATTGGTCTATCTGTCTGTCTCTGTACCAATACCATGCAGTTTTTATCACTATTGCTCTGTAATACTGCTTGAGTTCAGGGATAGTGATTCCCCCTGAAGTCCTCTTATTGTTGAGGATAGCTTTAGCTATCCTGGGTTTTTTGTTATTCCAGATGAATTTGCAAATTGTTCTGTCTAACTCTTTGAAGAATTGGATTGGTATTTTGATGGGGATTGCATTGAATCTGTAGATTGCTTTTGGTAAAATGGCCATTTTTACTATATTAATCCTGCCAATCCATGAGCATGGGAGATCTTTCCATCTTCTGAGGTCTTCTTCAATTTCTTACCTCAGTGTCTTGAAGTTCTTATTGTACAGATCTTTTACTGGCTTGGTTAAAGTCACACCGAGGTACTTTATATTATTTGGGTCTATTATGAAGGGTGTCGTTTCCCTAATTTCTTTCTCGGCTTGTTTCTCTTTTGTATAGAGGAAGGCAACTGATTTATTTGAGTTAATTTTATACCCAGCCACTTTGCTGAAGTTGTTTATCAGCTTTAGTAGTTCTCTGGTGGAACTTTTGGGATCACTTAAATATACTATCATGTCGTCTGCAAATAGTGATATTTTGACCTCTTCTTTTCCGATCTGTATCCCCTTGATCTCCTTTTGTTGTCTGATTGCTCTGGCTAGAACTTCAAGAACTATATTGAATAAGTAGGGAGAGAGTGGGCAGCCTTGTCTAGTCCCTGATTTTAGTGGGATTGCTTCAAGTTTCTCTCCATTTAGTTTAATGTTAGCAACTGGTTTGCTGTATATGGCTTTTACTATGTTTAGGTATGGGCCTTGAATACCTATTCTTTCCAGGACTTTTATCATGAAGGGGTGTTGAATTTTGTCAAATGCTTTCTCAGCATCTAATGAAATGATCATGTGGTTCTGTTCTTTCAGTTTGTTTATATAATGGATCACGTTGATGGTTTTCCGTATATTAAACCATCCCTGCATGCCTGGGATGAAGCCTACTTGGTCATGGTGGATGATTGTTTTGATGTGCTCTTGGATTCGGTTTGCCAGAATTTTGTTGAGTATTTTTGCGTCGATATTCATAAGGGAAATTGGTCTGAAGTTCTCTTTCTTTGTTGGGTCTTTGTGTGGTTTAGGTATAAGAGTAATTGTGGCTTCATAGAAGGAATTCGGTAGGGCTCCATCTGTTTCAATTTTGTGGAATAGTTTGGATAATATTGGTATAAGGTCTTCTATGAAGGTTTGATAGAATTCTGCACTAAACCCGTCTGGACCTGGGCTCTTTTTGGTTGGGAGACCTTTAATGACTGCTTCTATTTCCTTAGGAGTTATGGGGTTGTTTAACTGGTTTATCTGTTCCTGATTTAACTTCGATACCTGGTATCTGTCTAGGAAATTGTCCATTTCCTGAAGATTTTCAAGTTTTGTTGAATATAGGTTTTTATAGTAAGATCTGATGATTTTTTGAATTTCCTCTGAATCTGTAGTTATGTCTCCCTTTTCATTTCTGATTTTGTTAATTTGGACGCACTCTCTGTGTCCTCTCGTTAGTCTGGCTAAGGGTTTATCTATCTTGTTGATTTTCTCAAAGAACCAACTTTTGGTTCTGTTGATTCTTTCTATGGTCCTTTTTGTTTCTACTTGGTTGATTTCAGCTCTGAGTTTGATTATTTCTTGCCTTCTACTCCTCCTGGGTGTATTTGCTTCTTTTTGTTCTAGAGCTTTTAGGTGTGCTCTCAAGCTGCTGACATATGCTCTTTCCTGTTTCTTTCTGCAGGCACTCAGCGCTATGAGTTTTCCTCTTAGCACAGCTTTCATTGTGTCCCATAAGTTTGGGTATGTTGTACCTTCATTTTCATTAAATTCTAAAAAGTTTTTAATTTCTTTCTTTATTTCTTCCTTGACCAGGTTATCATTGAGTAGAGCATTGTTCAATTTCCACGTATATGTGGGCATTCTTCCCTTATTGTTATTGAAGACCAGTTTTAGGCCGTGGTGGTCCGATAGCACGCATGGGATTATTTCTATCTTTCTGTACCTGTTGAGGCCCGTTTTTTGACCAATTCTATGGTCAATTTTGGAGAAAGTACCATGAGGAGCTGAGAAGAAGGTATATCCTTTTGCTTTAGGATAGAATGTTCTATAAATATCCGTTAAGTCCATTTGGCTCATGACTTCTCTTAGTCTGTCTACATCTCTGTTTAATTTCTGTTTCCATGATCTGTCCATTGATGAGAGTGGGGTGTTGAAATCTCCCACTATTATTGTGTGAGGTGCATTGTGTGTTTTGAGCTTTAGTAAGGTTTCTTTTACATATGTAGGTGCCCTTGTATTTGGGGCATAGATATTTAGGATTGAGAGTTCATCTTGGTGGATTTTTCCTTTGATGAATATGAAGTGTCCTTCCTTATCTTTTTTGATGACTTTTAGTTGAAAATTGATTTTATTTGATATTAGAATGGCTACTCCAGCTTGCTTCTTCTGACCATTTGCTTGGAAAATTGTTTTCCAGCCTTTCACTCTGAGGTAATGTCTGTCTTTGTCTCTGAGGTGTGTTTCCTGTAGGCAGCAGAATGCAGGGTCCTCGTTGCATATCCAGTTTGTTAATCTATGTCTTTTTATTGGGGAGTTGAGGACATTGATATTGAGAGATATTAAGGAATAGTGATTATTGCTTCCCGTTATATTCATATTTGGAAGTGAGGTTATGTTTGTGTGCTTTCATTCTCTTTGTTTTGTTGCCAAGATGATTAGTTTCTTGCTTCTAGGGTATAGCTTGCCTCCTTATGTTGGGCTTTACCCTTTATTACCCTTTGTAGTGCTGGACTTGTACAAAGATATTGTGTAAATTTGGTTTTGTCATGGAATATCTTGGTTTCTCCATCTATGTTAATTGAGAGTTTTGCAGGATACAGTAACCTGGGCTGGCATTTGTGTTCTCTTAGGGTCTGTATGACATCTGTCCAGGATCTTCTGGCCTTCATAGTTTCTGGCGAAAAGTCTGGTGTGATTCTGATAGGTCTGCCTTTATATGTTACTCGACCTTTTTCCCTTACTGCTTTTAATATTCTTTCTTTATTTTGTGCGTTTGGTGTTTTGACAATTATGTGACAGGAGGTGTTTCTTTTCTGGTCCAATCTATTTGGAGTTCTGTAGGCTTCTTGTATGCCTATGGGTATCTCTTTTTTTAGGTTAGGGAAGTTTTCTTCTATGATTTTGTTGAAGATATTTACTGGTCCTTTGAGCTGGGAGTCTTCACTCTCTTCTATACCTATTATCCTTAGGTTGGATCTTCTCATTGAGTCCTGGATTTCCTGTATGTTTTGGACCAGTAGCTTTTTCTGCTTTACATTATCTTTGACAGTTGAGTCAATGATTTCTATGGAATCTTCTGCTCCTGAGATTCTCTCTTCCATCTCTTGAATTCTGTTGGTGAAGCTTGTATCTACAGCTCCTTGTCTTTTCTTTTGATTTTCTATGTCCAGGGTTGTTTCCATGTGTTCTTTCTTGATTGCTTCTATTTCCATTTTTAATTCCTTCAACTGTTTGATTGTGTTTTCCTGGAATTCTTTCAGGGATTTTTGCGATTCCTCTCTGTAGGCTTCTACTTGTTCTCTAAGGGAGTTCTTTATGTCTTTCTTGAAGTCCTCCAGCATCATGATCAAATATGATTTTGAAACTAGGTCTTGCTTTTCTGGTGTGTTTGGATATTCCGTGTTTGCTTTGGTGGGAGAATTGGGCTCCGATGATGCCATGTAGTCTTGGTTTCTGTTGCTTGGGTTCCTGCGCTTGCCTCTCGCCATCAGATTATCTCTAGTGTTACTTTGTTCTGCTATTTCTGACAGTGGCTAGACTGTCCTATAACCTGTGTGTCAGGAGTGCTGTAGACCTGTTTTCCTGTTTTCTTTCAGCCAGTTATGGGGACAGAGTGTTCTGCTTTCGGGCGTGTAGTTTTTCCTATCTACAGGTCTTCAGCTGTTCCTGTGGGCCTGTGTCTTGAGTTCACCAGGCAGGTTTCTTGCAGGGGAAAAGTTGGTCCTACCTGTGGTTCCAAGGCTCAAGTTTGCTCGTGGGGTACTGCCTAAGTCCTCTCTGCTGTGGCAGCAACCGGGAAAATCTGTGCCGCTCCTTCCGGGAGCCTCCGTGCACCAGGGTTTCAGATGACGTTTGGTGTTTTCCTCTGGCGCCTGGATGTGCACAGAGTGCAGTCTCTTCTGGTTTCCCAGGCGTGTCCGCCTGTCTGAAGGTTCAGCTCTCCCTCCCACGGGATTTGGGTGCAGAGAACTGTTTATCCAGTCTGTTTCCTTCAGGTTCCGGCAGTGTCTCAGGCGCAGGGGTCCTGCCGCTCCCGGGCCCTCCCCTACGGGAACCCAGAGGCCTTATACAGTTGCCTCTTGGGCCAGGGATGTGGGCAGGGGTGGGCAGTGTTGGTGGTCTCCTCCGCTCTGCAGCCTCAGGAGTGCCCACTTGTCAGGCGGTGAGGTCTCTCTCCCACGGGGTTTGGGAGCAGAGAGCTGCTGCGGTCCGGGATCCGCCGGTGTGGGACTTCCGGTAAACACAGGAAGTGCCCGGCCTTAGAGGAATTTTGCCTCTGTGTGTCCTGAGTTCACCAGGCAGGTTTCTTGCAGGGGAAAAGTTGGTCCTACCTGCAGTTCCAAGGCTCAAGTTTGCTCGTGGGGTACTGCCTAAGTCCTCTCCGCTGTGGCAGCAACCGGGAAGATCTGCGCCGCTCTTTCCAGGAGCCTCCGTGCACCAGGGTTCCAGATGGCGTTTGGTGTTTTCCTCTGGCGCCTGGATGTGCACAGAGTGCAGTCTCTTCTGGTTTCCCAGGCGTGTCCGCCTCTCTGAAGGTTCAGCTCTCCCTCCCACGGGATTTGGGTGCAGAGAACTGTTTATCCGGTCTGTTTCCTTCAGGTTCCGGCAGTGTCTCAGGCGCAGGGGTCCTGCCGCTCCCGGGCCCTCCCCTACGGGAACCCAGAGGCCTTATACAGTTGCCTCTTGGGCCAGGGATGTGGGCAGGGGTGGGCAGTGTTGGTGGTCTCCTCCGCTCTGCAGCCTCAGGAGTGCCCACTTGATCAGGCGGTGAGGTCTCTCTCCCACGGGGTTTGGGAGCAGAGAGCTGCTGCCTTTTTCTAAATTTTTAACATAAGCACCTGGAACTTTAAATTCCCCTATTATGGCTGCTTTCTATGTGCCTAGAGAATTCTTTATTGGATAATTTTTATTTACATTTAAAATTTTATCCCATTTCCTGGTTTCCCACCTACAACCCCCCTATCACATCTACCCTCCTGCTTCTTCTATGAGGGTGTCCCCCCCCCCCCAACCATTTACTCTTTCCTGCCTCCCTGCCCTAACATTCCTGTTACACTGGGGGGTTGAGCTTTGTCAGGACCAAGGGCTTCTCCTCCCACTGGTGCCCAACAAGGCCATCCTCTGCTACATAAGCAGCTGGAGACATGGGTCTATCCAGGTGTACTCTTTGGGTGGTGGTTTAGTCCCTGGGACCTCTGGTTGGTTGGTATTGTTGTTCTTATGGGGTTGCAAGTCCCTTCAGCTCCTTCTGTCCTTTCTCTAACTCTTCTAACTGGGGCCCTGTTCTCATTTCAATGGTTTGCTGCTAACATTCGCCACTGTATTTGGCATGCTCTGGCTGAGCCTCTCAGGACACAGCTATATCAGGCTCCTGTCAGCATACACTTTTTGGCCTCATCAATATTATCTAGTTCTGGTGGCTGTATATTTATTAGCGGGATCCCCAGGTGGGGCAGGATCTGAATGGCCATTCCTTCAGTCTCTGCTCCAAACTTTGTCTCCACATCTCCTCCTATGAATATTTTCATTCCCTCTTTTAAGAAGGACTGAAGCGTCCGCACTTTGGTCATCCTTCTTCTTGACCTTCATGTGGTCTGTGAATTGTATCTTGAGTAATTTGAGCTTTGGGGCTAATATCCACTTATTGGTGAGTGCATACCATGTGTGTATTTTGTGATTGGGTTACCTCACTCAGGATGATATTTTCTAGTTCCATCCATTTGCCAATGGATTCCATGAAGTCATTGTTTTTAAGAGCTAAGTGGTAGTCCATGTGTAAATGTACCACATTTTCTGTATCGATTCCTCTATCAAAGGGCATCTGGGTTCTTTCCAGCTTTTGGCTATTACCAATAAGGCTGCTATGAACATAGTGTTCATATGTTCTCCTTAAATGTTGGAGCATCTTTTGGGTATATGCCCAGGAGAGGTATAACTGGGTCCTCAGGTAATACTATGTCCAATTTTATGAAGAGCATCCAGACTGATTTCCAGAGTAGTTGTACTAGCTTGGAATCCCACCAACAATGGAGGGATGTTCCTCTTTCTCCACATCCTCCCTAGCATCTGCTGTCACCTGAGTTTTTGATCTTAGCCATTCTGACTATTGTGAGGTAGAATCTCAGGGTTGTTTTGATTTGCATATTCCTGATGACAAAGGATGTTGAACATTTCTTTAGGTGCTTCTCAGCCATTCGATATTCCTCAGCTGAAAATTCTTTGTTCAGCTCTGTACCCCATTTTCAAATAGAGTTATTTGATTCTCTGGAGTCTAACTTCTTGAGTTCTTTGTATATATTGGATATTAGCCCTCTATTAGATGTAGTTTCCCAATCCGTTGGTTGCCATTTTGTCCTAATGACAAGGTCTTTTGCCCTATGGAAGTGTTGCAATTTTATGAGGTTCCATTTGTTGATTCTTGATCTTAGATCATAAGCCATTAGTGTTCTGTTCAGGAAATTTTCCCCACTGCCCATGTGTTTGAGTGTCTTCCCCACTTTTTCTTCTATTAGTTTGAGTGTATCTGATTTTATATGGAGCTCCTTGATCTACTTGAACTTAAGCTTTGTACAGGGCAAGAAGAATGGGTCAATTTGCATTATTCTACATGTTGACTGCCAGTTGAACCAGCACCATTTGTTGAAGATGCTCTTTTTTCCATTGGATGGTTTTAGTTCCTTTGTCAAAGATCAAGTGACTCTTAGTGTGTGGCTTTATTTCTCAGACTTCAATCCTATTTCATTGATCTATCTGCCTGTATCTGTACCAATAACACACAGTTTTTATCACTATTGCTCTGTAATACTACTTGAGGTCAGGGATGATGACTCCCCCAGAAGTTATTTTATTGTTGAAAATAGTTTTTGCTATCCTGGGTTTTTCCTTATCTTAAATGAATTTGCAAATTGCTCTGTCTATCTCTATAAAGAATTGAGTAGGAATTTTGATGGGGATTGCATTGAATCTGTAGATTGCTTTCGGCAAAATGGCCATTTTTACAATATTAATCCTGCCAATCCATAAGCATGGGGAGTTTTCCATCTTCTGAGATCTTTAATTTCTTTCTTCAGAGACTTGAAGTTCTTGTCATATAGATCTTTCACTTGCTTGGTTAGAGTCACACCAAGGTAATTTATGTCATTTGGTACTATTGTGAAGGGTGTCATTTCCGTAATTTCTTTCTCAGCCTGTTTATCCTTTGAGTATAGGAAGGCTACTGATTTGTTTGAGTTAATTTTATACCCAGCCACTTTGCCGAAGGTGTTTATCAGGCTTAGTAGTTCTCTGGTGGAACTTTTGGGGTCACTTAAGAATACTATCTTACCTTCTGCAAATAGTGATATTTTGACTTCTTCTTTTCCAATTCGTGTCCTTTGAACTCCATTTGTTGTCTGATTGCTCTGGCTATGACTTTGGGTACTGTATTGAATAAGTAAGGAGAGAGTGGGCAGCTATGTCTAGTCCCTAATTTTAGTGGGATTGCTTCAAGTCTCTCTCCATTTAGTTTGATGTTGGCTAATGGTTTTCTGTATATTGCTTTTGCTATTTTTAAGTATGGGCCTTGAATTCCTGATCTTTCCAAGACTTTTAACATGAAAGAGTGTTGAAATTTGTCAAATGCTTTCTCAGCATCTAATGAGATAATCATGCGTTTTTTTTCTTTGAGTTTCTTTATATAGTGGGCTATATTAATGGATTTCTGTGTATTGAACAATCCCTGCATCCTTGGGATGAAGCCTACTTGACATGTTGGATGATCATTTTGATGTGTTCTTGGATTTGGTTTGTGAGAATTTTATTGAGTATTTTTGTATTGATATCCATAAAGGAAATTGGCCTTAAGTTCTCTTTCTTTGTTAGCTCTTTGTGTAGTTTAGGTATAAGTGTAATTGTGGCTTCATAGGTAGCATTCCTTCTGTTTCTATTTTGTGGAATAATTTGGACAGTATTAGTATTAGGTGTTCTGTGAAGGTCTAATAGAATTTTACACTAAACCCATCTGTCCTGGGCTTTGTCTGGTTGGAAGACTTTTAATAACTAATTCTATTTCTTTAGGAGTTATGGGATTGTTTAGATGGCTTATCTGATCCTAATTTAACTTTGTTACCAGGTATCTGTCTAGAAAATTGTCCATTTCATCCAAATTTTCCAGTTTTGTTGAACATAGGCTTTTGTAGTAGAGTGTAATAATTTTTTGAATTTCCTCACATTCTGTTGTTATGTCTCTCTTTTCAATTCTGATTTTGTTAATTGGACACATTCTGTGTGCCCTCTGGTTAGTCTGGCCAAGGGTTTATCTATCTTGTTGATTTTCTCAAAGAACCAGCTCCAGGTTTTGTAGATTCTTGAGATAGTTTTTTTGTTCCTACTTGGTTGATTTCAGCCCTGAGTTTGATCATTTCCAGCCTTCTATTCCTCCTGGGTGTATTTGCTTTTTTTTTTTTTTTTTTTTTTTGCTGTTGTTGTTGTTCTAGAGCTTTCAGGTGTGCTGTCAAGCTAGTAGTGTATGCTCTCTCCAGTTTCTTTTTGGAGCCACTAAGAGCTCTGAGTTTTCCTCTTAGTACTGCTTTCATTGTGTCCCATAATTTTGGGTATGTTGTGCTTTCATTTTCATTAAATTATAAAAAGTTTTTAATTTCTTTATTTCTTCCTTGACCACATTATCATTGAGTAGAGCATTGTTCAACTTCCATGTATATGTGGGCTTTCTGTCACTTTTATTGTTATTGAAACCTAGCCTTAATCCATGGTCATCTGGTAGAATGCATGGGATTATTTCTATCTTCTTGTATTTGTTGAGTCCTGTTTTGTCACCGGTTGATTATATGGTCAATTTTGGACATGGTACCATGAGATGCTGAGAAGAAGGTATATTCTTTTGTTTTAGGATGAAATATTCTATAAATATCTGTTAAATCAATTTGGCTCATAACTTCTGTTAGTTTCTTTATGTCTCTGTTTAGTTTCTGTTTCCATGGTCTGTACACTGATGAGAGTGGGGTGTTGAAGTCTCCCACTATTATTGTGTGAGGTGCAGTGTGTGCTTTGAGCTTTAGTAAGGTTTCTTTTATGAATGTAGGTGCCCTTGCATTTGGAGCATAGATATTAAGGATTGAGAGTTCTTCTTGGTGCATTTTTCCTTTGATGAATATGAAGTGTCTCTTTTGATGACTTTTGGTTGAAAGTCAATTTTATTGGATATTAGAATGGCCACTCCAACTTGTTTCATGGGACCATTTGCTTGGAAAATTGTTTTCCAGCGTTTTACTCTGAGGTAGTGCCTGTCTTTGTCACTGAGGCACGTTTCCTGTATGCAGCAAAATGCTGGGTCCTCTTTCTGTATCCAGTCTGTTAATCTGCCTTTTTATTGGGGAATTGAGTCCACTGATGTTCAGAGACATTAAGGAATAGTGATTCTTGTTTCCTGCTTGTTGTTGTTGTTGTTAGAGGTGTAATTATGTTTTTGTGGTTCTCTTTTTTTGTTTTTTTTTTTGTTTTTTTTTTTTTTTTTGTTTTTGCAAGATTACTTTCTTGCTTTTTCTGGGGTGTAATTTCTTTCCTTGTATTGGAGCTTTCCATCTATTATCCTTAGTAGGGCTAGATTTGTGGAAAGATATTGTGTAAGTTTTGTTTTGTCATGGAATATCTTGGTTTCTGCATCTATGTTAATTGAGAGTTTTGCTGGCTATAGTAACCTGGGCTGGCACTTTTGTTCTCTTAGTGTCTGTATGACATCTGTCCAGGATCTTCTGGCTTTCATAGTCTCTGCTGAGAAGTCTGGTTTAATTCTGATAGGTCTGCCTTTATATGTTACTTGACTTTTCCCCTTACTGCTTTTAATATTCTTTGTTTTGTGCATTTGGTGTTCTGACTTTTATGTGACAGCAGGAGTTTCTTTTCTAGTCTAATCTATTTGGAATTCTGTAAGCTTCTTGTAGGTGTACGGGCATCTCTTTTTTTAGGTTAGGAAATTTTCTTTTATAATTTTTTAATATATTTACTGACCCTTTCATTTG
Organism: Rattus norvegicus; assembly: GCF_021556685.1. NCBI lineage: Eukaryota > Metazoa > Chordata > Mammalia > Rodentia > Muridae > Rattus > Rattus norvegicus. Next base: position 54,196,129 of record NC_141538.1, on the reverse strand, counting down.
GGAATCTTCACTCACTAGGCTCACAACCAAAAATATAAGAGTTCACTCTCTTCTCTACCTATTACCCTTAGGTCTGATCTTCTCGTTGTGCCCTGGATTTCCTGGATGTTTTGGATTAGGATGTTTTTGCCTTTTACATTGCTCTTGATGGTTGTGTAGATATTTATCTCTTGTATGCTGTTTGTGGTGCTTGCATCTATCACTTCTGATCTCTTTCCTAGGTTTTCTGTTTCCAGGGTTGTCTCCCTTTCTGATTTCTTTATTCTTTTTATTTCCATTTTTAAATCCTGGATGGTTTTATTCAATTCCTTCACTGGTTTAGTTGTGTTTTCCTGTAATTCTTTATGGGCCTTTTGTGTTTCCTCTTTAAGGGCTTCTACTTGTTTACCTGTGTTGTCCTGTATTTCTTTAAGGGAGTTATTTGTGCTCTTCTTAAAGTCCTCTCACATCATCATGAGATGTGATTTCAAATCAGAATCTTGCTTTTCTGGTGTGTTGGGTTATCAAGAACTTGTTGGGAGAACTGGGTTCTGATGATGCCAAGTGGTCTTGGTTTCTGTTGCTTAGGTCTTGTGCTTGCCTCTTGCCATCTTGTTATTTCTGGTGTTAGTTGGTCTTGTTGTCTCTGACAGTGGCTTGACCCTCTTGTAAGCCTGTGTGTCAGCACTCCTGGGGACCAGCTTTCTCCCAGCAGGAACTGGGTATAGCTGTGGACTGGGTCAGCTCTGGGTGCAGGCAGAAACTAGAAGGTTCCAGTCCCAGACTGCTCCTGGGCTCCTGTGCCCTGAAAGCTCCAGGTAGGTCCCTCGGAGAAGTAGTGGTGGTATTACCTGTGCTCTCTGGTGTGTCGCTGCTCCACTCCAGGGTATTGGCTTTCAGCTCTGGGAGCAGGCAGAGACTGGAAAAATCCTCTCCCTGACTGCTACTAGGTTCCTGTGTCCAGAGGGCTTTAGGCAGGTTCTTCTTGGGACAGGAATGTGAGCAGAAGTGGTGGTCTTCCCTGAGCTCTCAGGATTGTTCATACTTCTGAGAGTCCAGCTTTCTCTCACAGAGGATTTGGGTACAGAGAGCTGTGGGACCAGGTCAGCTCAGCGTGCAGGCAGAAACTGGAAGGGTCCTGTGCCCAGAGATTTTGTACGTTTTTTTTTTTCATTTAGTTTTTGGAAATTTTCTATTTCCTTTAACCCATTCTTCATTTAGTCATGAGTTGCTTAATCTCCATGAGTTTGTGTATGTACTAAACATTTTTTTCTCCTTGTAAACTTTAAGTTTTATTGCATTATGGTCAGGTAGCATACAAGGAGTGATTTCAACTTTTTGAATTTGTAAATATTTGTATTGTGTCCCAGGATGTGTCTATTTAGAATAGTTCTCATGTACTGCTAGATAGAATGAATATTCTTTGGTATTTGGGTGGGATATTCTGTACTTACCTTTTAAGTCCACTTGATGTATGGTGCCAATTAATTCTGTTTGTCTTTTTTTTTGTCCAGATGATCTATCTATTGGAGAAACTGGGATATTAAAATCACCTATTATTAATGGATTGATGTTAATTCTCTCTGTAAATCACCCCCCCTACACACACACACTCCAGGTTTGGTCCATATATGTTTAGGGTAGCAATGTTTTCTTGGTTAACTGTTCCCTTAATTAGAATGAAGTGTCTCTTCTGATCAGTTTTAGCTTAAAATCTATTTGGTCAGATACTAGGTTATTAAATCCTGCTTGCTTCTTGTTCTCATTTTGTTGGAGTACTTATTTATGTTCATTCTTTACTTTAAGGTGGTGCCTATCTTTAAAACTAAGATGTATTTCTTGTGGGAAAGAGATGGATTTTGTTTCTTGATACATTCAGTCCACATGTGTCTTTTGATTGGAGAATTGTGGCCATTAATATTTAAAGTTACTATAGAAATGTGTGTGTGTGTGTGTGTGTGTGTGTGTGTGTGTGTGTGCACGCATACGTGTTGATTGTAGTCATTGTGTTGTTGTTGTTTTTAGTGCTTTGTGGTGTTCTTGGTAGTACTTTGTGTTTTACTAATTATGATTTCTTATTTCTTTCCATAGTCTCTCAGTATGCTCATTCCTCGTTTTGGGCTGAAATATCATTTCCTGTGTTTTCTTTAGGTTTGACTTTTTGGATAGAAAAATTTAGGCTGTTTATGTCATGGAAAGTTTTTCTTTTTACCTTCAATTATGGCAGATGTTTTTACTAGGTATATTAGTCAGTGCTGGCTGACATAGCCTCTCAAGATTTTGAATGCATTACTCTAGGCTCTTCTGGCTTTCAAAGTTTACATTGAGAAATCAGTTGTTATTCTGATTGTGTTTTCTTTATATATGGCTTATGCTTTTCTTGTATAGATTTCAACACCCTTTTGTGGTTCCGTATATTTATTAACTGTGATATGTTGTGGGGAGTTTCTTTTTTGTTTCTGTCTGGAGTTCTGTGTGTTTCTTGTATCTTTCCACAGTTTGTGGAAATTTTCTTCTGTGATCTTGTTGAAGGCCTGGTTTATGCCATTAATTTGGGATTCTTCTCCCATATCCATTTATATCTATATCTACATCTACATCTACATCTATATCTATATCTATATCTATATCTATATATCTTTTGCAACATTTGGTTTTCTTCATGTTATCCCACATTTCCTATATGCTCCTCCCTTCCTCCACTCAATGTGTCCGTGTGTGTGTGTGTGTGTGTGTGTTTGCTTGTTTAGTTTTTCATACTCCTTGCTTATTTGATCTAAATCCGCTACTTTATATTTGAGTTCTGATATACTACCTTCTGCTTGATTCGTTTTAGTTATGTCTTTCCTTCAAGTTTTCTAGTTCGGCTATTGGGCTATTCAGCTCAATCTTCCTTCCAGGTTAAGTCCGTTCCCTCCAGTGTTTCTATTTCCTGACTGGATTCCATACTCAAGTCTTGGGTTGTCCTCATTATTTCCATCAGCTGTCACGTATGCATGCATTTATTCTTTTGAGTCTCTTTTTTTTCTTTTCATTGAGCTGTTTATTTATGTCCTCTATAAACTCCTTCAATTCTTTAATAAGTTTCATGATCGTTTTGTTTAAGCTTTGTGCTCCAGGGGTCATCTGGTTATTTCTCATTGGCAAACATTTCTACAGCACTGGTAGGTTCACAAAAGAAGACACTGGCTTAATCTTTCAGATTGGTGGCATTATTTTCAATGTGATCTGGGCATGGGAATTTGTTGTTGTTGTTGTTGTTGTTGTTGTTGTTGTTGTTAGTTCTAAGTCTGATATGGACAGAGCAGGTTGAGGTAAAAGAAAGAATTTGAGGGTTGGGCCTAGAGGTTGTAAATGGATTGAATAAAATTGAGTCAGGTAAAGTGAGTCAGGCTGGTGATTCCTACTCCTTGCCTTGAGTGTGAAGTTTGGGTAGGAAATTTGGATATGTTATGGGAGGAGTCTGTAGGTTAGGAAGGGTCCTGGCTGAAGCCTAGAGATCATTTGCCATGTGGGAAGGAGGTTAGCTTAAGGCCAGGGCACTGATTGTGGCACCCACGCTCAAGTAGGTGTGTTGAGGAGAAGACTTGGCTAGGGTAATCAGAGAGACTCAACTGGCTAGACCCTAGAAAAGGAGGTGGGATGTCTGGATTGGTGAAGCTGTTAGGTGTGGTACAGAAGGGACTTGTAGGTAGTTGTTGGAAGGGTGAGTTCTGGTGCAAGCCTAGAGGTTGGCTGGCATGCAGGTGGGATAGCTAAACTAGTCTGTTATACTGGATGTGGAACCAAGCTAGATCTGGCTGGTTGAGGAGAAGGCATGGATGAAGGGGTCAGGGAGGTTCTCACTGGGCTAGACTCTGAAGAAAGAGATGGGAAATCTGCCTAGATAGATAGGTTGTATGTGGTATCATGCAATATATTATAATCCTGTTTTTCTCCCAGATCTGTCTTACCTCCCTACCTCCTCTAACAACCCCATTAACAAAAAATGAAAATCAAAAGAGACAATGGTAATAATAATAATAACCCAAAATACCAATACCAAAACATCAAGTACACACATGCACCCCCCTTGCCTACCAGCCACAGAACAAACAAGACCAAAACGCAACCTAACCAACAAACCAACCACCACTACTACCACCACCACCACCACCACCACCACCACCACCACCACCACCACCACTACCACCACCTCCAACAGCAACAACAACTAGTCATCCATTCTGTGTTGATCAACTATTCCCAGGCATGAACATGTCCTGGAGTGTGGTTGATTGTTAGGATGTTTTTATCCCAGCAACAGAAATGACACTAAAACATCCTCTAAGTTTATCTGAGGACAGTTTTGGTTTGCTGTGAATGTACCCAAATCCAGTTTAGATTAGATCAACCTCTCCATTCTTTGTACTGGATACATTGGAAATATACTTGAATAGAAACTATCTAAGTTTTACTGTTCTTAGGGGTGAAGAAACCTTTCTTATTATGTAGCAATGAATATATGTGCAGGCTGATGCAGGTAGTGGCTCAAGGGGGCTCTGAGATTGCTAGGTGCATTGTTTAGGGAGAGAGGGGTGTGTGTGTGTGTGTGTGTGTGTGTGTGTGTGTGTGTGTGAGAGAGAGAGAGAGAGAGAGAGAGAGAGAGAGAGAGAGAGAGAGAGAGAGAGAACGCACACACACTATGAGGAAGCCAGATATCTGCTACATTAGTTAACTTTTCTATTGCTGTGATAAGACCCATGACCAAGACTACTTACAGAGAGGAGTTATTTGAGGTTTACAGTTTCAGTTATTTTCAAAGCCTCCTGCCAGCATTAATTGGCTAAGCCATGACAGAACTATGGGAGTTAGAAAAGTCTTCGCCCCACTTTTCTTTTCATTTGAAAATGTTTGTTGAGAAAGATGAAGAGAAATATTTACATCTCAGAAAGCTAATGTGGGCTGAAGTAGCAAGGCATAGTGGGGTGCAACTGTAGATCATTAGCAGGCTGCACCCCGCTTTAGCCATTCCTCCTCAGGTGCTGAGCAGTGGACAGATTGCTTAGCCATTTTCAGATTCTTGATGTGATTACAGCTACATGAAATTAAAACAGTGAGGGCGATAATATTTGTATGTAAAAATGCATGAGACCTATTATACCCAATAAATGGCAAATACTGTCATCCTGAAGAGTGTTGTATTGGGCTAAACATGACCAGCATAGCATGGCTTTAGGGGTTGAACTGAGTGGAGCATCAGGAGAATGAAGAAAGAACAGATACGTAGTCACACATACTGCTGCCGGGTGGACTGTATAGACTCCAATGGAGTAGCACCAACTACGCAAAACCCCAGAATCTCAGTGCATTTATTATGTACAGCATGGGGAGGGGATTGCTAGTCTCTGTAGGAGGTCTCTGTAGGTGAGAGGTCCCAGGGTACAAACATCTGGGAGAAAGCTGCAGTTGCCAGTTTTTGCACACACTGGTAAATAATTCATGAACACCCATACTCTCACACACTGCAAACATTCTAACACAGACCATAGGAAGGCTTTGCTATCCATCTGAATGATGCCCTGGGGATAGTCTTCACCAAATTCCCACTAACTTCACCAAAGTCTCATGAATTGGTTCTCGACACGACTGTGCCCATGTCAAATAGTACACAACCACTCAGAACTTCACACACCCCTTCCTTCCACAGTCACTTAGGGCTCTCTGTTCAGTGGTGTGTTCAGTTGTTTTACATCCTTTTAGACAAACCCATTTCAAATTCTATTCTAAGGAGTTCCAGACACACACACACACACACACACACACACACACACACACACACACACCCCTGTTGTGCCCTTCATTGCCACCCACAGTTTGGAGAATCATCTGTTTACCCTTCTCTTGACAATGCACTCCCTCCATTCTTGGGTCAGGTAAGCTGTTACCACCAATGTTCATAGATCCTCTTGGTCTCCATTTTGATTATGGCCAAGCCTGAGACTATCAGAATGTATCCATTTGCTAAATTGTGTGAAATTGCTGACTTCCCTTACTCAGTTTGAACCCAAACAGGAGTAACAGAAACAGAGAAACCTGCAGGTACTCTTCTTATTTTTACCCTTATTTATTATTTATTTTTATGTATGTGTATGTTTCTGCCATGCATACAGTGCCTATGGAAGCCAGAAAAGGAAATTTGATAACATGGCTTACACCCAGAGCCTCATGAACTACAGCGAGGCCACTGCTTCGCCACTGGATATACGCCCAACCTCAAATCTTTATTTTCTTACAGAAGATATTAATTAGCACTTTGTTTTATGTGACAACTGTGTCATTTTTGAATATTCTATGCTAAAATAAATAAGTGGAATAATGACTTTTCTGATGAAAAGTAAAGCGATGTTTCTTTTTTTTTTTCTTTTTTCCCCCTCACCCCTCCCCTTCCTTATGGGTGTTCCCCTCCCAACCCTTCCCCCATTGCCTCCCTCCCCCCACCAGTCTAGTTCATTGGGGGTTCAGTATTAGCAGGACCCAGGGCTTCCCCTTCCACTGGTGCTCTTACTAGGATATTCATTGCTACCTATGAGGTCAGAGTCCAGGGTCAGTCCATGTATAGTCTTTAGGTAGTGACTTAGTCCCTGGAAGCTCTGGTTGCTTGACATTGTTGTACATATGGGGTCTCGAGCCCCTTCAAGCTCTTCCAGTTCTTTCTCTGATTCCTTCAGCGGGGGTCTTATTCTCAGTTCAGTGGTTTGCTGCTGGCATTCGCCTCTGTATTTGCTGTATTCTGGCTGTGTCTCTCAGGAGCGATCTACATCCGGCTCCTGTCGGTCTGCACTTCTTTGCTTCATCCATCTTGTCTAATTGGGTGGCTGTATATGTATGGGCCACATGTGGGGCAGGCTCTGAATGGGTGTTCCTTCAGTCTCTGTTTTAATCTTTGCCTCTCTCTTCCCTGCCAAGGGTATTCTTGTTCCCCTTTTAGAGAAGGAGTGAAGCATTCACATTTTGATCATCCATCTTGAGTTTCATTTGTTCTAGGCATCTAGGGTAATTCAAGCATTTGGGCTAATAGCCACTTATCAGTGAGTGCATACCATGTATGTCTTTCTGTGATTGGGTTAGCTCACTCAGGATGATATTTTCCAGTTCCAACCATTTGCCTACGAATTTCATAAAGTCGTTGTTTTTGATAGCTGAGTAATATTCCATTGTGTAGATGTACCACACTTTCTGTATCCATTCCTCTGTTGAAGGGCATCTGGGTTCTTTCCAGCTTCTGGCTATTATAAATAAGGCTGCGATGAACATAGTGGAGCACGTGTCTTTTTTTTTTTTTTTTTTTTTTTTGGTAACAAAATACTTTATTGGTACCACTCAATGTAAAAAATATAGTAATGCTTTCAAATCTTAGCTCCCATCTTCAAATAAAAGCTAGTTTTAAAAAAATAGGAGTTAAAGTAAAAATCATTTGATTATCTCAAAACCAAGCTGAAAGCACCTTTATAAATCACTAAGTACCCTAACTTTAAATACCATGGTCACTGCTCTTTACAATAAATAAGTGTGTACAAAGGAGACATTGGCTCTGCTTATTCTGCAGAGAGCACTTTATACATCTTAAAACACCTCGCACTCCCGGAGCCCTCAGCAGTTACCTACCATTGGAGTGGACTCACCTTAGCACCTAGAGATTTGGCATTTGTCACGTCTGAGGTGGCTGATTTACTGAACCAAACAGTGACTTTCCGAGTTTGCATGGGCTATATACAAATAGCCCTGTAAGAGTCAAGGGCTATGAAAGCAAGCCCGCCCTCGCCGTAGTGCCAGTTCCTGATCAAGTGATGGCCGGACGATAAAATATCCATGTGTGATAAATATTATAGTACAGTTCTACCGGAACATAATTTCTTATTCATCTTGTCTCATTAAAATAATTTACATTTCAATTAAAATAGCATTAATCTGTACATGTTTTTTAAAGTACTCCATAATTCATATTTTTATCAGATTACTTTTCTTAAATCAAGGGTGATCTTATTATATAACACATTAAATTAGTTTTTTTCAATAAAACTCTTTCAACTGGAAGTATAATACAAATGCTAGCAAATTTGTGGCAAAAATTAACATACTAGAAAATAAATATATATGTAGCTATGCTAAACAAGACAGTGCAAACAAAAGCATACAAAACCATGCTATAATGTTCATATCTTCTGTGTCTGATACATCTGGCTTATATAAAATGATGTTCCAAACACAGCTACTTTCCTGCATTCCAATATAATAAAATGCTCAAAACAATCTATGACAGTTTGACTATGCATTCTGAACATTGGTAACATAACAATATATTTTATTTATAATCAAACCATAAATTCTAAATTAAATGTACTATATCCATTTGCTTAAAAATATATTTAGAGGTAAAGCAACATAAAACTAAGGGGTTTAGATTTATGCCTTCATGAAGGACTGCAGGTTTCAGATATGTTAATTATTCTCTGTGAAAAATTTTCTACATATGATCAATAAAAGCTTCATTTAAAGACTGAAGTCGAGTGACTGGCTTAGTGGTCAGCAGGTGATAGCCACCTGAACACCATGACCAGCCAATACTCTGTACCCTGGAGGAGGGTGCTAGCCAACCCAACATCAGCCTTGCGTACATCCACGGCCAATCAGAATACAGGTACCAGGCAGAGTCTAATTCAAACGATTTGGGGACAAATATCAATTTCACTTTGTCAACTGGTGCATACCACAGTACGTTCACAGCGCAGGCTTTCCATCAAGACGCCTGCATTTTCTTCTTACATCAAGTTGAGCTACAGATTATTTCAGAAAGAACATGGGCAAAGCCTTCTCTGGAAGAGGCACAGAATCTAGAGTTGGAGTTAAGGCTGAATAAACAGTGCTGGCTTGTGGCTCAGACTCCCATGCGCTGCCTGTCACCCAGCGGCCTCGCTGTTGGTTCTGTACGCCTGTTTGCGGAGGTGCATCTCTATTTCCTCCCTGAAGACCATCATTCCCAGGTGGGAATGAGAGGCCTTGTTCATGGCTTTGGATTGGATGCACATTCGGTATTGCTCAGGGGTCAGCTCGTCCGCACAGTGTTTCTCATGCCAGAGGTGGAAAAGGCCAGGAACTGGAGTCCGAATCACAATAAGATCACCATGTAAGTACTTTCGGTAAAGATGAACATCTTCTCCACCCCAGCCTTTTACTTCCATGTCGAATCCACCGACACTCAGAAAATCTGATTGATATTGACACGTCATCCCAAAGCCAAAATCTCTCCAAAAACCAGAGTCCTTTTTATGAACCAGCTGCTGCTCCACGGGAGGTGGCACTTCCTGGTTGGCATAGACGATGGCAGGGTTGTAAAGACTGAACACCACGGGGTAAAACACTTTTTTACCTGGCTCAGCATTTAACCGGCAGCTGTTAAGGAATTCAGCTGAGAAATATATATCAACATCACAGAAAAACATCAAGACCTCTCCCTTGTCCCAAGCTCGGGCACCCACATTTAGTCCTCGTCCACGATTAAATTCTTCGTTCAATGAGACCAAGGTGTAATTGTGAAAATTAGACTCACTTGAGACAGATTCTAGAATAGACTTGACTGTAGATAGTCCTTCTTTCCCAAAATACACAACGGTGAGATGAATTCTCTTGTCTTGATGAATACAAACATCTCTGAAGTTCTGCATAAACTGTGAAAAGGCTTCTGTCCTCTCAGCAAGCGGCACAATGATATTAATAACCGATCTTGTAATGTCAATCAGCTCGCTCTTCACTTTCATGAGAGGTCCGAAAGGGCAGAAGAGGGCCACATGCCTGTATTCCATAAGGTCTGCCTTCTTAAAAAACAGCTCATAGTGCGTGCCTTTATCTCTCTCAGTGCGGTAATAGCCTTCTATGAAGTCATTTTCATTAAATATCAGTTTCTCTCCAAGGGGGCCCTCCTCATCTTCCTGTTCATCATCTTCATCAGGATTATTAATGACCTCCAAGCCAGCTTCAATAACTTCTACCAATTCATCTCGTTTGTCTTTTCTAACTGGCTTTTCTTCAGGATGGCGCGTGAGACCCATTTCCAACTGAAATACTTTCATTAAAGTAAAACTTTCAAAGGGAACGACTCCATACTCACTGGGTAGTTTGGCCCCTATGCTGACTTCAGCTCTGTCGATCTGGGAATGAAGAAACTCTAAGAGGTCGCTGGGTGTCTGCTCTCTGTTGCCCTGATCGCCTATGCCGTTAGCCCCTAGCTTCTTCCTCTCTTGCAAGGCTCTCATCTTCTCACTCATATCTTGTAGTTCTTGCTTTAGCTGGGCAATCTGTCGTTTCAAACTGGTTGCCCTGGTTTGGTAATGTTCTTCTTGCTCCTGCAGGAGGGCTTGGTAATATTCTTTACCATAATTTTCTCTAACCACACCAGGGAGAGAAGCATTTCCATCAGTCTGGGGGGCACATTCCAGGAGGTACATAAATAATACTAGACTGAAAAGCAAAGCAAGGCCCACCAGCAGCCACTGGGTCCGGCTGTGAAGAATCGGTCCTCTTCTAGACATTCTCACTAGTGTGTGTTTGCCTAACAAGGCAAGCTCTTTGCTTGTTCATGACTTCAGCGAAAAGTTACCAAAAGTTAAAAACAAAATTAGGATTTCCATGAGAGGTACCCAAATGAGCTCTGCTGTCATTTTAAAAGATTCCTTCTTCAGTAGTCATGACTACTTGCAGAAGTGAGAAATTTATACTTCCTGTATTGTTACCATGATATCCATACTATGCAATCTGGTCTATATAATCCATTATCTGGGTGGTGACTTTTCGCGCTCGCCGCTCAGCGCTGCCGCCTCTGGGGAGCTGTACACCTGGCCAGCGCCCTGCGCTGGCCCGCCCCGCGCGCCGCCGCGGAGCACCGCGCACGTGTCTTTTTTATATGTTGGGGCATCTTTTGGGTATATGCCCAAAAGAGGTATAGCTGGATCCTCAGGCAGTTCAATGTCCAATTTTCTGAGGAACCTCCAGACTGATTTCCAGAATGGTTGTACCAGTCTGCAATCCCACCAACAATGAAGGAGTGTTCCTCTTTCTCCGCATCCTTGCCAGCATCTGCTGTCACCTGTGTTTTTCATCTTAGCCATTCTCACTGGTGTGAGATGAAATCTCAGGGTTGTTTTGATTTGCATTTCCCTTATGACTAAAGATGTTGAACATTTCTTTAGGTGTTTCTCAGCCATTCGGCATTCCTCAGCTGTGAATTCTTTGTTTAGCTCTGAACCCCGTTTTTTAATAGGGTTATTTGTCTCCCTGCTGTCTAACTTCTTGAGTTCTTTGTATATTTTGGATATAAGGCCTCTATCTGTTGTAGGATTGGTAAAGAACTTTTCCCAATCTGTTGGTTGCCGATTTGTCCTAACCACAGTGTCCTTTGCCTTACAGAAGCTTTGCAGTTTTATGAGATCCCATTTGTCAATTCTTGATCTTAGAGCGTAAGCCATTGGTATTTTGTTTAGGAAATTTTTTCCAGTGCCCATGTGTTCCAGATGCTTCCCTAGTTTTTCTTCTATTAGTTTGAGTGTATCAGGTTTAATGTGGAAGTCCTTGATTCACTTGGACTTAAGCTTTGTACAGGGTGATAAGCATGGATCAATCTGCATTCTTCTACATGTTGACCTTCAGTTGAACCAGCACCATTTGCTGAAAATGCTATCTTTTTTCCATTGGATGGTTTTGGCTCCTTTGTCAAAAATCAAGTGACCATAGGTGTGTGGGTTCATTTCTAGGTCTTCAATTCTATTCCATTGGTCTATCTGTCTGTCTCTGTACCAATACCATGCAGTTTTTATCACTATTGCTCTGTAATACTGCTTGAGTTCAGGGATAGTGATTCCCCCTGAAGTCCTTTTATTGTTGAGGATAGCTTTAGCTATCCTGGGTTTTTTGTTATTCCAGATGAATCTGCAAATTGTTCTGTCTAACTCTTTGAAGAATTGGATTGGTATTTTGATGGGGATTGCATTGAATCTGTAGATCACTTTTGGTAAAATGGCCATTTTTACTATATTAATCCTGCCAATCCATGAGCATGGGAGATCTTTCCATCTTCTGAGGTCTTCTTCAATTTCTTTCTTCAGTGTCTTGAAGTTCTTATTGTACAGATATTTTACTTGCTTGGTTAAAGTCACACCGAGGTACTTGGGTCTATTATGAAGGGTGTCGTTTCCCTAATTTCTTTCTCGGCTTGTTTCTCTTTTCTGTAGAGGAAGGCTACTGATTTATTTGAGTTAATTTTATACCCAGCCACTTTGCTGAAGTTGTTTATCAGCTTTAGTAGTTCTCTGGTGGAACTTTTGGGATCACTTAAATAAACTATCATATCATCTGCAAATAGTGATATTTTGACTTCTTCTTTTCCGATCTGTATCCCCTTAACCTCCTTTTGTTGTCTGATTGCTCTGGCTAGAACTTCAAGAACTATATAGAATAAGTAGGGAGAGAGTGGGCAGCCTTCTTTTTTTTTTTTTTTTTGTACTTTCTTATTTTCTTTTTTTTTTCTTTTCTTTTATTTTATTTTATTTTATTTTATTTTTTTTATTATCTTGAGTATTTCTTATATACATTTCAAGTGTTATTCCCTTTCCCAGTTTCCGGACAGACATCACCCTCCCCCCTCCCCTTCCTTGTGGGTGTTCCCCTCCCAAACCTCCCCCCATTGCCACCCTCCCCGCATAGTCTAGTTCACTGGGGGTTCAGTCTTAGCAGGACCCAGGGCTTCCCCTTCCACTGGTGCTCTTACTAGGATATTCATTGCTACCTATGGGGACAGAGTCCAGGGTCAGTCCATGTATAGTCTTTAGGTAGTGGCTTAGTCCCTGGAAGCTCTGGTTGCTTGACATTGTTGTACTTTTGGGGTCTCGAGCACCTTCAAGCTCTTCCAGTTCTTTCTCTGATTCCTTCAACGGGGGACCTATTCTCAGTTCAGTGGTTTGCTGCTGGCATTCGCCTCTGTATTTGCTGTATTCTGGCTGTGTCTCTCAGGAGCGATCTACATCCGGCTCCTGTCGGTCTGCACTTCTTTGCTTCATCCATCTTGTCTAATTGGGTGGCTGTATATGTATGGTCCACCTGTGGGGCAGGCTCTGAATGGGTGTTCCTTCAGTCTCTGTTTTAATCTTTGCCTCTCCCTTCCCTGCCAAGGGTATTCTTTTTCCTCATTTAAAGAAGGAGTGAAGCATTCACATTTTGATCATCCGTCTTGAGTTTCCTTTGTTCTAGGGATCTAGGGTAATTCAAGCATTTGGGCTAATAGCCACTTATCAATGAGTGCATACCATGTATGTCTTTCTGTGAGTGGGTTAGCTCACTCAGGATGATATTTTCCAGTTCCAACCATTTGCCTACGAATTTCATAAACTCGTTGTTTTTGATAGCTGAGTAATATTCCATTGTGTAGATGTACCACATTTTCTGTATCCATTCCTCTGTTGAAGGGCATCTGGGTTCTTTCCAGTTTCTGGCTATTATAAATAAGGCTGCGATGAACATAGTGGAGCACGTGTCTCTTTTATATGTTGAGGCATCTTTTGGGTATATGCCCAAGAGAGGTATGGCTGGATCCTCAGGCAGTTCAATGTCCAATTTTCTGAGGAACCTCCAGACTGATTTCCAGAATGGTTTTACCAGTCTGCAATCCCACCAACAATGGAGGAGTGTTCCTCTTTCTCCACATCCACGCCAGCATCTGCTGTCACCTGAGTTTTTGATCTTAGCCATTCTCACTGGTGTGAGGTGAAATCTCAGGGTTGTTTTGATTTGCATTTCCCTTATGACTAAAGATGTTGAAGATTTCTTTAGGTGTTTCTCAGCCATTCGGCATTCCTCAGCTGTGAATTCTTTGTTCAGCTCTGAACCCCATTTTTTAATAGGGTTATTTGTTTCCCTGCGGTCTAACTTCTTGAGTTCTTTGTATATTTTGGATATAAGGCCTCTATCTGTTATAGGATTGGTAAAGATCTTTTCCCAATCTGTTGGTTGTCGCTTTGTCCTAACCACAGTGTCCTTTGCCTTACAGAAGCTTTGCAGTTTTATGAGATCCCATTTGTCGATTCTTGATCTTAGAGCATAAGCCATTGGTGTTTTGTTCAGGAAATTTTTTCCAGTGCCCATGTGTTCCAGATGCTTCCCTAGTTTTTCTTCTATTAGTTTGAGTGTGTCTGGTTTGATGTGGAGATCCTTGATCCACTTGGACTTAAGCTTTGTACAGGGTGATAAGCATGGATCGATCTGCATTCTTCTACATGTTGCCCTCCAGTTGAACCAGCACCATTTGCTGAAAATGCTATCTTTTTTCCATTGGATGGTTTTGGCTCCTTTGTCAAAAATCAAGTGACCATAGGTGTGTGGGTTCATTTCTGGGTCTTCAATTCTATTCCATTGGTCTATCTGTCTGTCTCTGTACCAATACCATGCAGTTTTTATCACTATTGCTCTGTAATACTGCTTGAGTTCAGGGATAGTGATTCCCCCTGAAGTCCTCTTATTGTTGAGGATAGCTTTAGCTATCCTGGCTTTTTTGTTATTCCAGATGAATTTGCAAATTGTTCTGTCTAACTCTTTGAAGTATTGGATTGGTATTTTGATGGGGATTTCATTGAATCTGTAGATTGCTTTTGGTAAAATGGCCATTTTTACTATATTAATCCTGCCAATCCATGAGCATGGGAGATCTTTCCATCTTCTGAGGTCTTCTTCAATTTCTTTCCTCAGTGTCTTGAAGTTCTTATTGTACAGATCTTTTACTTGCTTGGTTAAAGTCACACCGAGGTACTTTATATTATTTGGGTCTATTATGAAGGGTGTCGTTTCCCTAATTTCTTTCTCGGCTTGTTTCTCTTTTGTATAGAGGAAGGCAACTGATTTATTTGAGTTAATTTTATACCCAGCCACTTTGCTGAAGTTGTTTATCAGCTTTAGTAGTTCTCTGGTGGAACTTTTGGGATCACTTAAATATACTATCATGTCGTCTGCAAATAGTGATATTTTGACCTCTTCTTTTCCGATCTGTATCCCCTTGATCTCCTTTTGTTGTCTGATTGCTCTGGCTAGAACTTCAAGAACTATATTGAATAAGTAGGGAGAGAGTGGGCAGCCTTGTCTAGTCCCTGATTTTAGTGGGATTGCTTCAAGTTTCTCTCCATTTAGTTTAATGTTAGCAACTGGTTTGCTGTATATGGCTTTTACTATGTTTAGGTATGGGCCTTGAATACCTATTCTTTCCAGGACTTTTATCATGAAGGGGTGTTGAATTTTGTCAAATGCTTTCTCAGCATCTAATGAAATGATCATGTGGTTCTGTTCTTTCAGTTTGTTTATATGATGGATCACGTTGATGGTTTTCCTTATATTAAACCATCCCTGCATGCCTGGGATGAAGCCTACTTGATCATGGTGGATGATTGTTTTGATGTGCTCTTGAATTCGGTTTGCCAGAATTTTATTGAGTATTTTTGCGTCGATATTCATAAGGGAAATTGGTCTGAAGTTCTCTTTCTTTGTTGGGTCTTTGTGTGGTTTAGGTATAAGAGTAATTGTGGCTTCATAGAAGGAATTCGGTAGGGCTCCATCTGTTTCAATTTTGTGGAATAGTTTGGATAATATTGGTATAAGGTCTTCTATGAAGGTTTGATAGAATTCTGCACTAAACCCGTCTGGACCTGGGCTCTTTTTGGTTGGGAGACCTTTAATTACTGCTTCTATTTCCTTAGGAGTTATGGGGTTGTTTAACTGGTTTATCTGTTCCTGATTTAACTTCGGTACCTGGTATCTGTCTAGGAAATTGTCCATTTCCTGAAGATTTTCAAGTTTTGTTGAATATAGGTTTTTATAGTAAGATCTGATGATTTTTTGAATTTCCTCTGAATCTGTAGTTATGTCTCCCTTTTCATTTCTGATTTTGTTAATTTGGACGCACTCTCTGTGTCCTCTCGTTAGTCTGGCTAAGGGTTTATCTATCTTGTTGATTTTCTCAAAGAACCAACTTTTGGTTCTGTTGATTCTTTCTATGGTCCTTTTTGTTTCTACTTGGTTGATTTCAGCTCTGAGTTTGATTATTTCCTGCCTTCTACTCCTCCTGGGTGTATTTGCTTCTTTTTGTTCTAGAGTTTTTAGGTGTGCTGTCAAGCTGCTGACATATGCTCTTTCCTGTTTCTTTCTGCAGGCACACAGCGCTATGAGTTTTCCTCTTAGCACAGCTTTCATTGTGTTCCATAAGTTTGGGTATGTTGTACCTTCATTTTCATTAAATTCTAAAAAGTTTTTAATTTCTTTCTTTATTTCTTCCTTGACCAGGTTATCATTGAGTAGAGCATTGTTCAATTTCCACGTATATGTGGGCATTCTTCCCTTATTGTTATTGAAGACCAGTTTTAGGCCGTGGTGGTCCGATAGCACGCATGGGATTATTTCTATCTTTCTGTACCTGTTGAGGCCCGTTTTTTGACCAATTATATGGTCAATTTTGGAGAAAGTACCATGAGGAGCTGAGAAGAAGGTATATCCTTTTGCTTTAGGATAGAATGTTCTATAAATATCCGTTAAGTCCATTTGGCTCATGACTTCTCTTAGTCTGTCTACATCTCTGTTTAATTTCTGTTTCCATGATCTGTCCATTGATGAGAGTGGGGTGTTGAAATCTCCCACTATTATTGTGTGAGGTGCAATGTGTGTTTTGAGCTTTAGTAAGGTTTCTTTTACATATGTAGGTGCCCTTGTATTTGGGGCATAGATATTTAGGATTGAGAGTTCATCTTGGTGGATTTTTCCTTTGATGAATATGAAGTGTCCTTCCTTATCTTTTTTGATGACTTTTAGTTGAAAATTGATTTTATTTGATATTAGAATGGCTACTCCAGCTTGCTTCTTCTGACCATTTGCTTGGAAAATTGTTTTCCAGCCTTTCACTCTGAGGTAATGTCTGTCTTTGTCTCTGAGGTGTGTTTCCTGTAGGCAGCAGAATGCAGGGTCCTCGTTGCGTATCCAGTTTGTTAATCTATGTCTTTTTATTGGGGAGTTGAGGACATTGATATTGAGAGATATTAAGGAATAGTGATTATTGCTTCCCGTTATATTCATATTTGGAAGTGAGGTTATGTTTGTGTGCTTTCATTCTCTTTGTTTTGTTGCCAAGATGATTAGTTTCTTGCTTCTAGGGTATAGCTTGCCTCCTTATGTTGGGCTTTACCCTTTATTATCCTTTGTAGTGCTGGACTTGTAGAAAGATATTGTGTAAATTTGGTTTTGTCATGGAATATCTTGGTTTCTCCATCTATGTTAATTGAGAGTTTTGCAGGATACAGTAACCTGGGCTGGCATTTGTGTTCTCTTAGGGTCTGTATGACATCTGTCCAGGATCTTCTGGCCTTCATAGTTTCTGGCGAAAAGTCTGGTGTGATTCTGATAGGTCTGCATTTATATGTTACTTGACCTTTTTCCCTTACTGCTTTTAATATTCTTTCTTTATTTTGTGCGTTTGGTGTTTTGACAATTATGTGACGGGAGGTGTTTCTTTTCTGGTCCAATCTATTTGGAGTTCTGTAGGCTTCTTGTATGCCTATGGGTATCTCTTTTTTTAGGTTAGGGAAGTTTTCTTCTATGATTTTGTTGAAGATATTTACTGGTCCTTTGAGCTGGGAGTCTTCACTCTCTTCTATACCTATTATCCTTAGGTTTGATCTTCTCATTGAGTCCTGGATTTCCTGTATGTTTTGGACCAGTAGCTTTTTCCGCTTTACATTATCTTTGACAGTTGAGTCAATGATTTCTATGGAATCTTCTGCTCCCGAGATTCTCTCTTCCATCTCTTGAATTCTGTTGGTGAAGCTTGTATCTACAGCTCCTTGTCTTTTCTTTTGATTTTCTATGTCCAGGGTTGTTTCCATGTGTTCTTTCTTGATTGCTTCTATTTCCATTTTTAATTCCTTCAACTGTTTGATTGTGTTTTCCTGGAATTCTTTCAGGGATTTTTGCGATTCCTCTCTGTAGGCTTCTACTTGTTCTCTAAGGGAGTTCTTTATGTCTTTCTTGAAGTCCTCCAGCATCATGATCAAATATGATTTTGAAACTAGGTCTTGCTTTTCTGGTGTGTTTGGATATTCCGTGTTTGCTTTGGTGGGAGAATTGGGCTCCGATGATGCCATGTAGTCTTGGTTTCTGTTGCTTGGGTTCCTGCGCTTGCCTCTCGCCATCAGATTATCTCTAGTGTTACTTTGTTCTGCTATTTCTGACAGTGGCTAGACTGTCCTATAACCTGTGTGTCAGGAGTGCTGTAGACCTGTTTTCCTGTTTTCTTTCAGCCAGTTATGGGGACAGAGTGTTCTGCTTTCGGGCGTGTAGTTTTTCCTCTCTACAGGTCTTCAGCTCTTCCTGTGGGCCTGTGTCTTGAGTTCACCAGGCAGGTTTCTTGCAGGGGAAAAGTTGGTCCTACCTGTGGTTCCAAGGCTCAAGTTTGCTCGTGGGGTACTGCCTAAGTCCTCTCTGCTGTGGCAGCAACCGGGAAAATCTGTGCCGCTCCTTCCGGGAGCCTCCGTGCACCAGGGTTTCAGATGAAGTTTGGTGTTTTCCTCTGGCGCCTGGATGTGCACAGAGTGCAGTCTCTTCTGGTTTCCCAGGCGTGTCCGCCTCTCTGAAGGTTCAGCTCTCCCTCCCACGGGATTTGGGTGCAGAGAACTGTTTATCCGGTCTGTTTCCTTCAGGTTCCGGCAGTGTCTCAGGCGCAGGGGTCCTGCCGCTCCTGGGCCCTCCCCTACGGGAACCCAGAGGCCTTATACAGTTGCCTCTTGGGCCAGGGATGTGGGCAGGGGTGGGCAGTGTTGGTGGTCTCCTCCGCTCTGCAGCCTCAGGAGTGCCCACTTGATCAGGCGGTGAGGTCTCTCTCCCACGGGGTTTGGGAGCAGAGAGCTGCTGCGGTCCGGTATCCGCCGGTGTGGGACTTCCGGTAAACACAGGAAGTGCCCGGCCTTAGAGGAATTTTGCCTCTGTGTGTCCTGAGTTCACCAGGCAGGTTTCTTGCAGGGGAAAAGTTGGTCCTACCTGCAGTTCCAAGGCTCAAGTTTGCTCGTGGGGTACTGCCTAAGTCCTCTCCGCGGCGGCAGCAACCGGGAAGATCTGCGCCGCTCTTTCCGGGAGCCTCCGTGCACCAGGGTTCCAGATGGCGTTTGGTGTTTTCCTCTGGCGCCTGGATGTGCACAGAGTGCAGTCTCTTCTGGTTTCCCAGGCGTGTCTGCCTCTCTGAAGGTTCAGCTCTCCCTCCCACGGGATTTGGGTGCAGAGAACTGTTTATCCGGTCTGTTTCCTTCAGGTTCCGGCAGTGTCTCAGGCGCAGGGGTCCTGCCGCTCCTGGGCCCTCCCCTACGGGAACCCAGAGGCCTTATACAGTTGCCTCTTGGGCCAGGGATGTGGGCAGGGGTGGGCAGTGTTGGTGGTCTCCTCCGCTCTGCAGCCTCAGGAGTGCCCACCTGATCAGGCGGTGAGGTCTCTCTCCCACGGGGTTTGGGAGCAGGGAGCTGCTGTGGTCCGGGATCCGCCGGTGTGGGACTTCCGGTAAACACAGGAAGTGCCCGGCCTTAGAGGAATTTTGCCTCTGTGTGTCCTGAGTTCACCAGGCAGGTTTCTTGCAGGGGAAAAGTTGGTCCTACCTGCAGTTCCAAGGCTCAAGTTTGCTCGTGGGGTACTGCCTAAGTCCTCTCCGCTGTGGCAGCAACCGGGAAGATCTGCGCCGCTCTTTCCAGGAGCCTCCGTGCACCAGGGTTCCAGATGGCGTTTGGTGTTTTCCTCTGGCGCCTGGATGTGCACAGAGTGCAGTCTCTTCTGGTTTCCCAGGCGTGTCCGCCTGTCTGAAGGTTCAGCTCTCCCTCCCACGGGATTTGGGTGCAGAGAACAGTTTATCCGGTCTGTTTCCTTCAGGTTCCGGCAGTGTCTCAGGCGCAGGGGTCCTGCCGCTCCCGGGCCCTCCCCTACGGGAACCCAGAGGCCTTATACAGTTGCCTCTTGGGCCAGGGTAGTGGGCAGGGGTGGGCAGTGTTGGTGGTCTCCTCCGCTCTGCAGCCTCAGGAGTGCCCACTTGATCAGGCGGTGAGGTCTCTCTCCCACGGGGTTTGGGAGCAGAGAGCTCGGTCAGCCTTCTTTATTCCCTGATTTTAGTGGGATTGCTTCAAGTTTCTCTCCATTTAGTTTAATGTTAGCAACTGGTTTGCTTTATATGGCTTTTACTATGTTTAGGTATGGGCCTTGAATTCCTATTCTTTCCAGGACTTTTATCATGAAGGGGTGTTGAATTTTGTCAAATGCTTTCTCAGCATCTAATGAAATGATCATGTGTTTCTGTTCTTTCAGTTTGTTTATATAATGGATCACGTTGATGGTTTTCCGTATATTAAACCATCCCTGCATGCCTGGGATGAAGCCTACTTGATCATGGTGGATGATTGTTTTGATGTGCTCTTGGATTCGGTCTGCCAGAATTTTATTGAGTATTTTTGTGTCGATATTCATAAGGGAAATTGGTCTGAAGTTCTCTTTCTTTGTTGGGTCTTTGTGTGGTTTAGGTATAAGAGTAATAGTGGCTTCATAGAAGGTATTCGGTAGTGCTCCATCTGTTTCAATTTTGTGGAATAGTTTGGATAATATTGGTATGAGGTCTTCTATGAAGGTTTGATAGTATTCTGCACTAAACTCGTCTGGACCTGGGCTCTTTTTGGTTGGGAGACCTTTAATGACTGCTTCTATTTCCTTAGGAGTTATGGGGTTGTTTAACTGGTTTATCTGTTCCTGATTTAACTTCGGTACCTGGTATTTGTCTAAGAAATTCTCCATTTCCTGTAGATTTTCAAGTTTTGTTGAATATAGGCTTTTATAGTAAGATCTGATGATTCTTTGAATTTCCTCTGAATCTGTAGTTATGTCTCCCTTTTCATTTCTTGTTTTGTTAATTTGGACACACTCTCTGTGTCCTCTCGTTAGTCTGGCTAAGGGTTAATCTATCATGTTGATTTTCTCAAAGAACCAACTTTTGGTTCTGTTGATTCTTTCTATGGTCCTTTTTGTTTCTACTTGGTTGATTTCAGCTCTGAGTTTGATTATTTCCTGCCTTCTACTCCTCCTGGGTGTATTTGCTTCTTTTTGCTCTAGAGCTTTTACGTGTGCTGTCAAGCTGTTGACATATGCTCTTTTCTGTTTCTTTCTGCAGGCACACAGCGCTATGAGTTTTCCTCTTAGCACAGCTTTCATTGTGTTCCATAAGTTTGGGTATGTTGTACCTTCATTTTCATTAAATTCTAAAAAGTTTTTAATTTCTTTCTTTATTTCTTCCTTGACTAGGTTATCATTGAGTAGAGCATTGTTCAATTTCCAAGTATATGTGGGCATTCTTCCCTTATTGTTATTGAAGACCAGTTTTAGGCCGTGGTGGTCTGATAGCACGCATGGGATTATTTCTATCTTTCTGTACCTGTTGAGGCCCGTTTTTTGACCAACTATATGGTCAATTTTGGAGAAAGTACCAGGAGGAGCTGAGAAGAAGGTATATCCTTTTGCTTTAGGATAGAATGTTCTATAAATATCCGTTAAGTCCATTTGGCTCACGACTTCTCTTAGTCTGTCTACGTCTCTGTTTAATTTCTGTTTCCATGATCTGTCAATTGATGAGAGTGGGGTGTTGAAATCTCCCACTATTATTGTGTGAGGTGCAATGTGTGTTTTGAGCTTTAGTAAGGTTTCTTTTACCTATGTAGGTGCCCTTGTTTTTGGGGGCATAGATATTTAGGATTGAGAGTTCATCTTGGTGGATTTTTCCTTTGATGAATATGAAGTGTCCTTCCTTATCTTTTTTGATGACTTTTAGTTGAAAATTGATTTTATTTGATATTAGAATGGCTACTCCAGCTTGCTTCTTCCGACCATTTGCTTGGAAATTTGTTTTCCAGCCTTTCACTCTGAGGTAGTGTCTGTCTTTGTCTCTGAGGTGTGTTTCCTGTAGGCAGCAGAATGCAGGGTCCTCGTTGAGTATCCAGTTTGTTAATCTATGTCTTTTTATTGGGGAGTTGAGGCCATTGATGTTGAGAGATATTAAGGAATAGTGATTATTGCTTCCTGTTATATTCACATTTGGATGTGAGGTTATGTTTGTGTGCTTTTCTTCTCTTTGTTTTGTTGCCAAGATGATTAGTTTCTTGCTTCTTCTAGGGTATAGCTTGCCTCCTTATGTTGGGCTTTACCCTTTATTATCCTTTGTAGTGCTGGATTTGTAGAAAGATATTGTGTAAATTTGGTTTTGTCATGGAATATCTTGGTTTCTCCATCTATGTTAATTGAGAGTTTTGCAGGATACAGTAACCTGGGCTGGCATTTGTGTTCTCTTAGGGTCTGTATGACATGTATCCAGGATCTTCTGGCCTTCATAGTTTCTGGCGAAAAGTCTGGTGTGATTCTGATAGGTCTGCCTTTATATGTTACTTGACCTTTTTCCCTTACTGCTTTTAATATTCTTTCTTTATTTTGTGCGTTTGGTGTTTTGACTATTATGTGACGGGAGGTGTTTCTTTTCTGGTCCAATCTATTTGGAGTTCTGTAGGCTTCTTGTATGTCTATGGGTATCTCTTTTTTTAGGTTAGGGAAGTTTTCTTCTATGATTTTGTTGAAGATATTTACTGGTCCTTTGAGCTGGGAGTCTTCACTCTCTTCTATACCTATTATCCTTAGGTTTGATCTTCTCATTGAGTCCTGGATTTCCTGTATGTTTTGGACCAGTAGCTTTTTCCGCTTTACATTATCTTTGACAGTTGAGTCAATGATTTCTATGGAATCTTCTGCTCCCGAGATTCTCTCTTCCATCTCTTGTATTCTGTTGGTGAAGCTTGTATCTACAGCTCCTTGTCTCTTCTTTTGGTTTTCTATATCCAGGGTTGTTTCCATGTGTTCTTTCTTGATTGCTTCTATTTCCATTTTTAATTCCTTCAACTGTTTGATTGTGTTTTCCTGGAATTCTTTCAGGGATTTTTGCGATTCCTCTCTGTAGGCTTCTACTTGTTCTCTAAGGGAGTTCTTCATGTCTTTCTTGAAGTCCTCCAGCATCATGATCAAATATGATTTTGAAACTAGGTCTTGCTTTTCTGGTGTGTTTGGATATTCCATGTTTATTTTGGTGGGAGAATTGGGCTCCGATGATGCCATGTAGTCTTGGTTTCTGTTGTTTCTGTTCCTGCGCTTGCCTCTCGCCATCAGATTATCTCTAGTGTTACTTTGTTCTGCTATTTCTGACAGTGGCTAGACTGTCCTATAAGCCTGTGTGTCAGGAGTGCTGGAGACCTCTTTTCCTGTTTTCTTTCAGCCAGTTATGGGGACAGAGTGTTCTGCTCTCGGGCGTCTAGTTTTTCTTCTCTACAGGGCTTCAGCTGTTCCTGTGGGCCTGTGTCTTGAATTCACCAGGCAGGTCACTTGCAGCAGAAAAGTTGGTCTTACCTGTGGTTCCGAGGCTTAAGTTTGCTCGCGGGGTGCTGCCCACGAGCTCTCTGCGGCAGCAGCAACCAGGAAGATCTGCACCGCCCTTTCCGGGAGCTTCCGTGCGCTAGGGTTCCAGATGGCGTTTGGTGTTTTCCTCTGGCGTCTGAGATGTGTGTGCAGAGTGCAGTCTCTTCTGGTTTCCCAGGTGTGTCTGCCTCTCTGAAGGTTTAGCTCTCCCTCCCACGGGATTTGGGTGCAGAGAACTGTTTATCCGGTCTGTTTCCTTCAGGTTCCGGCGGTGTCTCAGGCGCAGGGGTCCTGCTGCTCCTGGGCCCTCCCCTCCACGAACCCAGAGGCCTTATACAGTTTCCTCTTGGGCCAGGGATGTGGGCAGGGGTGGGCAGTGTTGGTGGCCTCCTCTGCTCTGCAACCTCGGGAGTGCCCACTTGACCAGGCGGTGAGGTCTCTCTCCCACGGGGTTTGGGAGCAGAGAGCTGCTGGGGGCCGGGATCCGCGGGTGTGGGACTTCCGGTAAACACAGGAAGTGCCTGGTCCTAGAGGAATTTTTCCTCTGTGTGTCCTGAGTTCACCAGGCAGGTTTCTTGCAGCGGAAAAGTTGGTCTAACCTGTGGTTCCGAGGCTCAAGTTTGCTCGTGGGCTACTGCCTAAGTCCTCTCCGCGGCGGCAGCAACCGGGAAGATCTGCGCCGCCCTTTCCGGGAGCTTCCGTGCACTAGGGTTCCAGATGGCGTTTGGTGTTTTCCTCTGGTGTCTGGATGTGTGCAGAGTGCAGTCTCTTCTGGTTTCCCAGGCGTGTCTGCCTCTCTGTAGGTTTAGCTCTCCCTCCCACGGGATTTGGGTGCAGAGAATTGTTTATCCTGTCTGTTTCCTTCAGGTTCCGGTGGTGTCTCAGGCGCAGGGGTCCTGCCGCTCCTGGGCCCTCCCCTACGGGAACCCAGAGGCCTTATACAGTTTCCTCTTGGGCCAGGGATGTGGGCAGGGGTGGGCAGTGTTGGTGGTCTCCTCTGCTCTGCAGCCTCAGGAGTGCCCACCTGACCAGGCGGTGAGGTCTCTCCTCGATGTTTCTTTACTTCCAAATGAATTATAATAGCAAGAGTCCGGAAGCTGCAGTTTTAAAATTTTTTTATCTTTAATACGTTAATTAGTTAATTAGTTTACCATGTGGGTCTGTATACATGTATGTGGGTATGGAAGTTGGTTCTCTCTTTTCATCATGTAGATTCTGGGGAGGTCAGGTTGCTTGCTTTGGCAGAATGTGTCCTGCTCTGAGCCTTCTCATCAGCCTAGAAGGCCTGGTTCTAATATAATCTCTTCCTTCCTTCCTTCCTTCCTTCCTTCCTTCCTTCCTTCTTTTCCTTTCTTTCTTCCTTCTTTTCTTCCCTCCATTCCTCCCTCTTTCTTTCTTTCTTTCTTTCTTTCTTTCTTTCTTTCTTCCTTTCTTAATCACTTAAAGACTATAAGTGTGTATGCGTACATATATGCATCTGTGTTTGTGAGCACATGTATGTATATCTTTGTATGCACGTGTGTTTGTGTGTGTGTGTGTGTGTGTGTGTGTGTGTGTGCTGTAGTATACATTGAGGTCATAAGACAGTTTTTTGGGCAAGGAAGGGTATTTTCTTCCAATTGATCTGGAGCCAGACTCTCTCTGCTTTCTCCTACCTTGCCACCTATGAATTTTGGACCAATTTCCCTGCCTCTGTCTTCTATCTTTCTATAGAATTAGTGGAATTACTGATGTATATCACTGTATCTAGTTTTTAATGTAGGTTCAAGGTTTGGAACAAGGTCACCAGGGTTGTACAGCAAGTACTTTAACCTAGTATAATCTTTTCTTACAAAATGATAGAAAGTCAAATGAACTAGTTTCAAAAAAATTAATGTTTAAGTAGAAAACAGATTATTTATTCTTCTCTTGAAATGTAGACAAAATAACCAAATGTATTAGCTTTTTTCTCAAAGAGCATGGAACTTAATAAACATTAGTTATTAATATCATAAGGAAGTATTTTGCATCATTTTATTATATATTAGTTATCCACCATAATGGATTTCATGATAAAAATTTTCATACATACATATATAATATATTTTGATTATATTTATCCCTACTATCCCCCCTTTTGATCATTACCATTCTTGCCAATCCTTCTTCTTTCCGACTAGTCCCTAATCTAGAAAAAATATTTTCAAACATGCAAATCTCTGTTGGTGTTGGCCATTTTGTGTTGCCACAACAGAAATCCTAGGACTTGATAATTTATAAAGAATGGAGGGTTATTTCTCTCTGGCTGCAGTATCTGGGAGAGCAGATCATGTACCTTGCTTGAACAACACAGTACAGCTGACTCTGGTGGTGGTGGTGGTGTGTGGGCCCTCAGGACAAATTCTCTTGCCTGCTGCAGGTGGTGAGGGGTTTGGGGGGGATGGAGGAATATCTCCCCCTTACCCATGACACGTCATTACACAGAAGGGTATACTGTGTGGCGCACGGTGATATACACTGCAGCTTCGATCACATGATTTTTTAAAATTTATTTATTTTTGTTGTTTTGCTTTGTTCTTTATTTTTTGTTTTCTT
Source organism: Rattus norvegicus (assembly GCF_021556685.1). Classification (NCBI taxonomy): domain Eukaryota; kingdom Metazoa; phylum Chordata; class Mammalia; order Rodentia; family Muridae; genus Rattus; species Rattus norvegicus. The sequence continues at coordinate 54,170,053 of NC_141538.1, read as the reverse complement.
TTGTGTGGGAGGTTTGCAAGGGAGAAGGGATGGGAGTTGAGTGGGACTGGTATGCATGATGTGAAATTGACAAAGAACCAATAAAATGTTTTGTTTTGTTTTTTAAAGAAGGGAGTTTATTTCTCTCTACCCTTGAGACTGCAAGCTCAGTATGTGCATGTATTGTTTACATTAGTGATTAACTTCCAGTGACCAATAATGCATCAGTGTCACATGAAGAAAGAAGCAAGAGGCGTATGTACCCTGTGGCCTGGCTCTGGCTAGTGTCCTTATGAGTCACTCTCACCTGTGTCATTGGGTCTAATCCATCTCTTTTTGAATGCAGGTGGAGCCACTGCTGTGATGCTGACTTTTGTGAAGACGCTTATGGGGAAGACCGTAAGCTCGAGGTTGAACCCTCGGACACTATAGAAAATGTAAAGGCCAAGATCCAGGATGAGGAAGGCGTTCCTCCTGATCAGCAGAGGTTGATCTTTGCTGGGAAGCAGATGGAAGATGGCTGTACTGTGACTACAACATTCAAATGGTGTCCAACCTTCATGTTGTGTTGAGATTTCATGGTGGTGCTAAGAAGGGGAAGACGTCTTACACCACTCCCAAGAAGAATAATCATAAAAGGAAGAAGGTTTAAGGGGGCTGTGCTGAAATACTATAAGGTGGATAAAAATGGCGTCATCAGCCAACTTCGTTAAGAGTATCCTTCTGATGGATGTGGTGCTGGAGTTTTCATGGCTGGCCACAGGCGCTACTGTGGCAAGTGTTGTCTGACTTACTGCTTCAACAAAGTAAAAGACAAGTAGTTGTATATGAGTCCTTCAAAAGAAAGAATTGAAAAAAAAACCCAAACCAAACAAGCAAACAATATAAAACAAAAACAAATGAAAGAAATGAATATACCCCCTGGACTCCAGGTTGAACTCTCTACTTTATGCTTCCCATGTCTTCCCCTTTCTGTCTGTTGTATGAGCCTGAATCTGTGCCTGCCCAAAGGCTGTTGCATGAATCTGCCTGTCTCTGTGTCTATATCTGTTCCTGTGGGTGTCTGTGTGGGTCATATTTCTGTGTCTTCCTGTTGTATGGGCTGTATGTGTCTGTCCCTAACAAAAGGCTTCTCTCTGTATTTATTGGATGGCATAGAGAGCATCACAGGGTGGTGTGGAGAGGGATGGGATAATTTACAGAAATCTATAATGGAGATTTACAAAGGATTAAGTCACTGACTCCAACTGATCTCAATTGACCCAGATAACAAACATCATCGTTTATCAACTAGTATCTATGCTTCAACCTTTATGGTAGACTATGGTTAGCTTAGGTTTAAAAGCTGATTGCATGGGAAATCCAAGGCAAGTAGGCTCAATTGTTACATTAAACTCAGGTTAAACAAACAGTTTGAGTACAGAGTAGGCCAACAGCTTAAGCCTTAAGTGACTTTAAGGTATATTATTACCACTAGCTATGAGGTCCAGCAAAATGAGGTTTCAGTGTTTTGTATGAGAGGTATTTTCAGCATATTGCATCACCACACAGATGAAGGAGTAGGCTTTGGTGTGCACATATGTGTATGTGTGCTTGTGAGTGCATGTACATATGTATAAATGTGTGCATGTGCATGTGGCATGTGTCTATGTGAGCATGCATGCATGTCTGTCTGTGTATTTGGATGTATGCATGCGCAAGTGTGTGTCTCTGTATGAATGCGTGTATGTGAGTGCATGTGCATCTGTTCATGAAGGTGAAGGCTAGAGGTCAACCTTGGATGTCTTTCTCAGTTCTCTGTACCTTAGTTTTTGAGCCAGGGTTTCTCACTGAATTCAGAGTTTATAGATTCAACTATGCTAAATGGCCAATTATCTCCAGTGATCCTTCAAATTCCAAAGCTCTGGAATTACAAGTGCACACTACCATGCTTGTTTTTTTTTTTTTTTTTAACACGGGTGCCAGGGAACTGAACTTGGTTCCTTATGTGTATACATCAATATCTCTTCCAACTAACCCCTCTCCTCTACTCCTTAAGTCTTTTTCCATAATCAAAATCAATCCATTAAGCCCCCAGACCTAAAAACCTTCCACTGGGCCCTACTCACATCCTGGTACTGTTGAATTGTGCATTAAGTTCTAGTGTGTGAACTTTGAGGACACAAACCACATCATTACCCAGGTAAAAATAGTAAAATAATTTCCTATGGACAAGTGTTGTTGAACAGTTTGTTTTGTACATTTTATAATTTTTATTATATATACTTGAATGGTTTTATAAATTGAAAGTATGGTTATTATGGTCACATCTGAAGATGATACACCTGGTTTCTCTATTGGTTGCTAAGTGTTGGCATCAGGTGTTTGAACATATGACTAGAAATTATTAGAAATCTATTTGAAGCAAACAATTGATAGTATCATGGTTATGGATATTACCATGTGAAAGGCACAGGAATAGAAAAATGAAGGAGCTGGACACACCCTTGACTCTTACTTTGCCTTACCATTCAGGATGTCCTCCTCCATTGAGAAGTTTCCCAGTATGCTGAAAAAGAGAATTCATTATATTGGCCCATATCTAGGCTTGGAAACACAAAGAGGAAAAAATAAACTCACCCAGTGAAATCTCAATTAGATTTACTTTCAAGTGTGCAATTTTTTTTCTTGCAGAACATACTTAGAATTAAAAAAATTCAGAAGGTTGAGGCAGATGTATTTTGTAGTGTGTGTGTGTGTGTGTGTGTGTGTGTGTGTGTGTGTTCTGTTTAATGGGTCAGTAGTTGATGACTGAAGTTGGAAAGTGATAGGACTCACAGGTTCTAGACAATATAGTAATAGGACTGCTGTCCTAGAGTGATGGACTTTTAACACTATTGAGTAAATATTAGCACACTTAGAGGCATCTATGAAAACGACACCATTTCAAGGAGCAAAGAAGCCCAAGGAATTTCTGATTGGAGCACAGAAAGAATTAGGTAACTACAATCTAGCTTAATTCTTTAAGTTAATTTTAATATCGCTCTCTTTTTAAAAAGATGGTGTCTTACTCTTTAGCTGAGGCTTGCCTGGAGCTCTCAGCAAGTCTCCTGCCTCTGTGTCTCAAGTACTACATTTACATTCATGAGCCATAACTAGGTATAACTTTGACTTTCAACAGCAGAAAACAAAATTGGCCAAAGAGTCATCTTTGCCAAAATTAACTCATCAATTGTGCTATAAAAGTCAATATCCTTTCTTTTATTGTTTCTTGGCTGTTGTCTTTACTTAGGGCTGTCTCTTGAATGATAAATAAAATAAAAGCAGTGGGAGAAGGAACTGAAAAGAGTAGGGGAAAAGAGTGGGCATTAGTTCCTGGGACCTTAAAAAAAGCTTTGGGCCCTTCCTGGGCATTCACCAACCCTGGTGCATCAAGTGTCTGCCAAATGAGGTGCATCTGAGGGGAGAGTCTCAGTGAGGGGGCAACAAAATAAATAAATATGCAAATAATTAAACAATAAATTTACAAAATGTAAAACTTTGGGGACATGGTCCTACCAGTTCTCGGGTGTCTGAAGAATGGAACAAGTATTGCCAAGTTTGTTTCAGTGAGGTCTCCATTGTCTCCTCTGACATAGTGAGTGTTGCATAAATCTTATTGGTGGATTAAGCAAAAGATCAAGACTGCTCAGGTCTATGGTATAAATAAAAAGGAAACTTTTTGTAGAATTATGTGATAAAGGGCAAGTTAAACTTTAGAGACCTCCAGGACTTGTCTCACTTCTGTCTTCTGAGTCTTTGGATTACAGCTGCCAGGCAGTACTCCCTGAATTATCTTTTCCATGTTGGATATCAGAAAGATTTGCCATGAAGTAGCCATGTTACCTTGGTAAGTCTTCCTGATCTTAATGGTATTTTTAGGTTGCAGGAATATTCTGCCTGCTTCTATTCTGCATGATTCCATGAGGGATGACTTCTACCACCCTGCTTGATGGATGAGACACAGAGAGAAATCTCTTTGGAATTCTGTGGTATTTGTGAAAGAGATTTACTCTGTAGTTTGGGCTGTGCCATGCCTACTAAAGAGACAAATAGGGTTTTCTGTGGTAAGTGCACCTTGGTCTCTAGTCTGAAGACAACTCCATTAATGACTTCCCTGTTATTTTGGAGCTTTGATTATCTCCAAAGTATATTACCAGGCTATCATTCTCATGATTTAATTGTGGCATTGAGCACTTTGTAACAATAAAAAAGGGAACTAAGTGCAGTGCATGAATAGGAAGTGGTTTCCTTAGCAACAGTTGCAATGTGAATACTATCTCAAATGACATGGGTTTCCCCCTCCATTCATTACACCTAAATGTAGTCCCTAGCCTCTTCTTAATCTTCTCTTTTCCTTAGAATTTAAAATCATGTACTCATTGAGAATCTATTATAATTTTGAGGGTAAATCAGGATTTTATGCATGCATTTGAGCACATTTATCTGGCTTGAATACATTCAGAAATCAGATGCAAGTTGCCTTCTTTCCTATACCTGGACTTTTTTTTTTACCCTTGTGGCTTGTTCTTCTTGATGTCATTTTGAAATGCAAACACTTCAGTGACTGTCCTAACTTGGTATCCATCACATGGGTGAGCACCAAAGCCTGATACTATTACTGATGCTACATTGTGCTTACAGATAGGAGCCTAGCATGGCTCATTTCTGAGAGGCTCTAACAGCAGCTGACTGAGACAGATGCAGATACATATAGCCAACCACTAGGCTGAGGTCGGGGACCCCTGTAGAAGAGTTAGGGGAAGGATTAAAGATGCTGAAGGGGATGGCAACCCCATAGGAAGACCAAGAGTCTCAACTAACCCAAATCTGTAGGAGCTCCCAGATTCTAAACTACCAACCAAAGAACATACATGGGCTGGTCTTAGGCCCCTGCACATATGTAGCAGATGATTGTCTTATCTGGCCTCAGTTAGAGAGGATGCACCTAATCCTGTAGAGAAACTTGAGGCCCCAAGGAACGGGATGCCCAAGGGGTGGGGTGTGGGGAGAAGGGGAGTGTATGAATAGGAAGTCCTAGGAGAGGGGATCAAGAGGTAGGCAACATTGGAATGTAAATATATAGTATAATTAAAAATGCAAACACTCAAAACCACGAATAATGTGTAAATGTTGAAGGAAATCAGATTTTACCAGAAGTCATAAAGACTGGGAGTGGATGCTGTTGTCATCCTATAAAGTAATGGCTAAAGTCTGAGGCAGCCTCCTTTTCTTGCCTTTTTCAGGCAAAGCATCTGTAATGTGGAGTAACCACTAGAATCTTCTACAATATAATTTTTTAAATGATTAAACTTTTTATGTGTCCTGGAGCTGGAGTTTCAAGTGGTTGTGAGCTGCCTGAACTAGAGGCTTGGAGCTAAACTCGGGTCCTCTGGAAGAGCATTAAACACTCAACCAATCATGCAACACCCCAGTATGGTCAGCGCTGCCAAGGCTTGCACGAGAAATTCTGGGAATGAAGGTCCCTATTCAGCTTTTTTAGTAGACTGTGAAAAACAGTATTTCTGGTCTTCTGTTGCCCACTAAATAATACTTATTCTCTCTCTCTCTCTCTCTCTCTCTCTCTCTCTCTCTCTCTCTCTCTCTCTCCTGTGATAGAGTTTCTTTGTTTTCTTTGTAGACCAGGATGGCCATGAACTCAAAAATCAGCCTGCTTCTGTGGGATTAAAGTTGTGTGCCACCACTACTTGGCTGTATAATAATTATTTAATGATTTTCATAATTACATTCATCTGAACTACATAGAAATAAGTGATGAATTAATTTTTCTCCTTGGGCTCATTGCTCATGTTTGAAAAACATATGATAACTATGTAATTTTATTGGAATTTCTTCTATAATTGTTTTTCTTTCTAGACACCATTACCTCCCTAGCTCACTTTCTATTGTAATAATATACTGACTAAAATCAACCTGGGGAGGAAAAGGGTTTATTGAATCTTATAAATTACAGTCCATTCCTGAGGGAGACCAGGGCAGGAGTTTCAAGACGAATCTTGAAGAAGAAACCACTGGAGAACACTGTTTATTGGCTTGCTCCTTCAGTTCTTCAGCTAAATTTCTTACACACGAACAACCTGCCTGGACTTGCACTGCCAACAGTAGTCTGGGCCCTTTTATATCAAATGACAATTAATAAAATGTGTCACAGATGTGTCCACAGGCCAATCTAACAGAGGCAATCCTTAACTGAGGTTACCTGTCCCCAGTTGTGTCAAGGTGACAACTAAGATTAGCTATCACAAGTCTACTCCTTGTCAACTTGACACATAAACACATCACTGTTAAACCATAACCTTTCCTTTCTTGTCTCCAAGGTCTTATATTACTAATCCAATGTAAAATACACAAAAGACTGAAGTCTTTAAAAAGTCAATACTTTAAAACTCTAAAAATCTTTTTAAAAAATCAAAGTGGCTCCTTTCATATAAAGATAAATGATCTCTTATTCTAAAAAGGAGGGACCAAGGCATAAAATCACACTTAAGCAAAAACAAGGCCCAGCAGTGTAGATCAGTGTTTGGCATCCTGTAATTACTCATAATCATGTGGGCTCCAAATGGCTTGTGCAGTTCTACTTTTCCAGCTCTGCCAACCACAAAACATACAACTTGTATCATAAGTTCATGAAGGGTTGGCTTTGCACTTGGTGCTTGCCACCTTTGTGGTCATCCCAAGGTTCTAGCGTCTCCAATATCCCAATATCACTTGCCATTGCAACTAAGGCTGATCCTTCACCAATAACACTGCTGACATCACTTCAGGAAGTGTGACTTTGCTACATGGTGTCAAGTCTTAGGAACATCTTAAGACCCCTTCATGCCTTCAAAATCAGTGACTCTTTCATAAGGCCAAGTTTGGCTTCCAGTTTGAGATGCAGCTTTGGCCTCCCTGGACCACAGTTTCCTTGTGCTGATTCAGAGGAAATATTTTCTAGAAGATGTCACCTCAAAAATGCTGTTCTCCTATCGGTCTTAGTTGATTGTTCAGTCCTAGCTAGTGAGCATCCACTGTCCTAATGAAGCTGAAGCTTTACTCCAATAGTGCTCAGTTAATCACATCAGAGTCTAACCATCTAACCAGTCCCAGCTAACCATCAACCAGATATTAAAAGTATATCATATGAATCGTTCCAAAAGAGTTGTCACTTCCCTCTAAAACTTCAAATGCCAGGCCTCCATTGTCTACCCCAGCCAGGCCATATCCCACCATGGAGTTGGCAATTGGTTAGGAAATCCCACACCTATCCATGGAGCTATGGGCAATTGTTAGCGGTTGGGAGAGGGGAAGTCAGTTTTCTTTCTCCCTCTAAGAGGGTAGCCCCTGGTAAGTCAACAGTGAAGGAGTATACATGCAAGAACTTGAACAGCGCAGGTTAGTTTGGATGGGTGTCTTGGTTACGATTCTGTTGCTATACAGAGACATCATGACCAAGTCAACTCTTATTTTAAAAAGCGTTTAACTTGGGACTTGCTTACAGCTCTAGAAGGTTAGTCTACGGTTATTACAGTGGGAAGCAGACAACCATGGGACTGGAGTAGTGACAGAGATTGCTGTATCCTAATCCACTGGCAGAGACTGAGATAGGATTTGTCTACCAAAAGCCTGTCATGGGCTTTCGAAACCTCAAAGCCCACCTTCGGTGACTCACCTCCTTCAAGAAGGCAAGACCACCTAATCCTTCCTAAAGGGTCCATCAAGTGGGAATCAAACATTCACATATAGAAGCCTATGGGAACCATTCTCATTCAAATCACCATAGCCTGGACCACAGCTTCTATGTGCTGACTCAAAGGAAATACTTCCTAGAAGATGACAGCTCAATAATGTTGATTTTCTAGTCATCAAAGTTGACTCTTCAGCCCTAGCTGACCAACACATCACGTGAAAGACCTTGTCATAATCTTTGCTTCCCTCTGAAAGTTTACGCCCCGAACACTAACATTTCTCTCATCACTATATTCTAACCTCTCACAACAATAGCTCACTAAGATCTTCCCACTCACTAGCTTTCCCAGCACTGAGTTTCAAAAGCTCCTCCCTCTAGATAGCATAGACAGGCACATCACAGCAACAAACCTCCTTTTCTGGTGCCAGTTTCTATTATTTGTTTTTCTGTTGTGATAAAACATCTCGATGAAAGGTAGAGAATTTTGAGAGAAGAGAGTTCTTTAAACTTTACTCACTTGAGACTCTCTCAGATAACTCTAAGCTGTGTCAAGGTGACAGCTGAAGCTAACTAGGACTCACCTTTCAAAATGTGTTGATTTATATCTGAATCCTCTATTATGTTCCTTTGGTGTGTGTGTGTGTGTGTGTGTGTGTGTGTGTGTGTGTGTGTGTGTGTGTACACATGCCAATATCATGCTATTTTTGTTGGACAGTATACTATAGTTTGAACTCTTGTAATACTTTATCTTCGGATGTATTCTTTCTGTATAGGATTGCTTTGGCTATTAATGGTCTTTTGAGTTTCCACATTAAAATACAATTTTTAAAGGATTGTTCTGTGTGTGAAGAATATAACTGGGATTTTGATGGGAGTCCCATTGAATTTGTAGATTACTTCAAATCAGAAAACTATTTATTAATTTTACTATTTCAGAAGCCTGAAAGATCTTTTCATAACTTTGTGTCTTCTAAATTTTGTTTTGGATATCTTAGGGTTTATCCTGTTGCAAATGTTCATCTCTCTGAATATGTGTATATGCATATGATGTATATGTATGTATACATGTATATGTATGTATATGTGCATGTATATGATGTATATGTATACATACATAAATGTATGTAATAGATATTTTTCCTCAGCAAATTTATTATTGGAATATCTATATAGAGGCTAATAATTTTTATATGTGGATTATACATATTTGAAGGCATGCATTGAATTTGAAACTCATCTGTTGGGAACTTTTTTTTTCTTTTTCTTTTTCTTTTTTTTTTGGAGCTGGGGACTGAACCCAGGGCCTTTGCTAGGCAAGTGCTCTAACACTGAGCTAAATCCTCAATCCCTGTTGGGAACTTTTAAGTATAGAATTATGCTGTCTGAAAATAGGAATAGCTTAGTTTCTTTCTTTCAAATTGTATCCCCTTTATAACTTTCTCAGCTCTTATTGGCCTAACAAAACTTCAAGCACTATATTAAATAGAATGGAAAGAGTGTGAATCTTTGTCTTATTCCAGAATTTAGAAGAACTTCTGTCATTTTATATGTGTTACATTTGTCACATGTTTTTTTATTTTGATGTACATTACACTTATTTCTAATTTCTTCAAAATGTCTACCATGAAAATACATTGAAATTAGTTATGTGTCTCTTCTATATTTTGAGATATCATTTTATTCCTGTCTTTAAGTCTGTTAACATGGTACATTATATTTATTGATTTTCATACTGTCTCAGACTTCTATTATTGTGATAAAAGTACCATGACCAAAAACAACTTGAGGAGGAGAGCATATATTTGTCTTACTTATCACAATCAACTACATTGTTTACAGAAGCTAACAGGAACTCAAGTAGGTCAGGAACCTAAGGCAGAGACCATGGAGTAATTCTACATACAGGTTTGCTTCCTAGGCTTTGTCAGTTTCCTTTGTTATACATCTACCCAGAGATGACTCTCTTTATAGTGTAGTGGGCCTTTACACATTAATCATTAATCAAAAAATGCCTTACAAATTTGTATAAAGGCATATCTGATGAGGGCATTAACTCTTCTCGGATGATGAGTCTACTTTGTGCCAAGTTGACAAAAAACCAACTAGCACATTTTTAAGAAAATCACATCTCTGGGATGAAACCAAACAAATATAAATTTCCAGGAACTAAATAAAAATGAGAACAACACCAAACCTCTGGGATATGTTAAAAGCAGTTCTAAGAGAGTAGTTTATGGCCCTAAGTGCCTATATTAAATGTCAGAAGGAGCACACGTAAGTGAATTAATGAAGAAACTCAAAAGGTTGTGAAAGAGCTCCCTGCTCCCAAACCCTGTGGGAGAGAGAGTTCATCACCCAGACAGGTGGGCACCCCTGAGACTATAGGGCAGGAGAGACCTCCAGTACTGCCCACCCTTGCCCAGATCCCTGACCCAAGAGGAAACTGTATAGGGCCTCTGGGAACAGGAATATAGGGGCACTCAAGGCTGCAGGTGCAATGAAGTCAGTGCTAAACTCATAGCTCTGAGAGTCTGCAGAAAGAAACAGGAGAGAGCATATATCAGCAGCTTGACAGCACACCTAAAAGCTCTAGAACAAAAAGAAGCAAATACACCGGGAGGAGTAGAAGGCAGGAAATAATCGAACTCAGAACTGAAATCAACCAAGTAGAAACAGAAAGGACTATACAAAGGATCAACAGAACCAAAAGTTGTTTCTTTGAGAAAATCAACAAGATAGATAAACCCTTAGCCAGACTAACGAGAGGACACAGAGAGTGTATCCAAATTAACAAAATCAGAAATGAAAAGAGATACATAACCACAGAATTAGAGGAAATTCAAACAATCATCAGATCCTACTTTAAAAGCCTATATTCAACAAAACTTGAAAATCTGCAGGAAATGGACAGTTTCCTAGACAGATACCAGGTACCAAAGTTAAATCAGGAACAGATAAACCATTTAAGCGACCCCATAACACCTAAAGAAATAGAAGCAATCATTAGAAGTCTCCCAACCAAAAAGAAACCAGGTCCAGATGGGTTCAGTGCAGAATTCTATCAGACCTTCAAAGAAGACCTCATACCAATATTATCCAAACTATTCCACAAAATTGAAACAGATGGAGCACTACCGAATTCCTTCTATGAAGCCACAATTACTCTTATACCAAAACCACACAAAGACACAACAAAGAAAGAGAACTTCGGACCAAATTCCCTTATGAATATCGACGCAAAAATACTCAATAAAATTCTGGCAAACCGAATCCAAGAGCACATCAAAACAATCATCCATCATGATCAAGTAGGCTTCATCCCAGGCATGCAGGGATGGTTTAATATATGGAAAACCATCAATGTAATCCACTACATAAACAAACTGAAAGAACAGAACCACATGATCATTTCATTAGATGCTGAGAAAGCATTTGACAAAATTCAACACCCCTTCATGATAAAAGTCCTGTAAAGAACAGGAATTCAAGGCCCATAACTAAACGTAGTAAAAGCCATATACAGCAAACCAGTAGCTAATATTAAACTAAATGGAGAGAAACTTGAAGCAATCCCACTAAAATCAGGGACTAGACAAGACTGCACACTCTCTCCCTACTTATTCAATATAGTTCTCAAAGTCCTACCCAGAGCAATCAGACAACAAAAGGAGATCAAAGGGATACAGATTGGAAAGGAAGAAGTCAAAACATCACTATTTGCAGATGATATGATAGTATATTTAAGTGATAACAAAATTTCCATCAGAGAACTACTAAACCAGATAAACCCCTTCAGCAAAGTGGCTGGTTATAACATTAACTCAAATAAATCAGTAGCCTTCCTCTATACAATAGAGAAACAAGGTGAGAAAGAAATTAGGGAAAGGGCCGAGAGACACAGCCAGAATACAGCAAACACAGAGGCATATGCCACGAGCAAACCACTGAATTGAGAATAGGACCCCCGTTGAAGGAATCAGAGAAAGAACTGGAAGAGCTTAAAGGGGCTCGAGACCCCATATGTACAACAATGCCAAGCAACCAGAGCTTCCAGGGACTAAGCCACTCCCTAAAGACTATACATGGACTGACCCTGGACTCTGACCTCATAGGTAGCAATGAATATCCTAGTAAGAGCACCAGTGGAAGGGGAAGCCCTGGGTCCTGCTAAGACTGAACTCCCAGTGGACTAGATTGTTGGGGGGAGGGCGGCAAGGGGGGGGAGGATGGGGAGGGGAACACCCATAAAAAAGGGGAGGTGGGAGGGGGTTGTTTGCCCGGAAACCAGGAAAGGGAATAACACTCAAAATGTATATAAGAAATACTCAAGTTAATTAAAAAAAAAGAAATAAAACAATAAAAAGATTCAACAAACACAAGAGTTAGTTCTTTGAAAAGATGAGCTCCTGTGAGTTTCTCCCTGCTGTGAACATCAGGCCCTGACCTTTGTCTCCTGGCCACCTCCCATGTGCCATGGCCATCAACTGGCAATCTGTGATCCTACCTCAGCCCAAGAGACCCAGACCTGCTGCTGCCCCAAAGCTGGAGGACAATCAGCCTCTCCTGGCCTGCCGAAGGGAGAAAAACAACAGCAAGAGGTAACTGAACATATTGATGAAGTACATAATGAAATAGACAGACTTAATGAACAAGTCAGTGAGGACCTTTTGAAAGTAGAACAAAATATAACAGTCCCCGCTGACTGTTTTTTTCAGGAGGTCAGAATTAATCATCCATTTCCCAAATTTTGGGGTAACAACATTTGTCAACTATCCACAAGTGTCTGTACAGCTTGGGAAGGAAGTCAAAGAGGCCCTGCATTATTTGACTAGAGTTGAAGGGACAGAATTTGAAGACACTAAATCAGGTTACAAAATGGGTTTTTATTTTGATAAAAATCCTTATTTTTGAAATAAAGTTCTCTCCCAAAGATTTCATCTGAATGAGAGTAGTGACCCATCTTCAAAGCTGAAGTTAAGTGAAATCTGGAAAGGATTTAACAAAATGTTCAAGTCAAATGCAGAATAAGGTCAGCAGGAAGAGGCAGCATGAAGATCCAGAGAACTTCTTTCCCTGATTTACTGAGCATTCTGATGCAGATGAGTTAGGAGAGGTCATCAAAGATATATTTTGCCAAATCCTATTCAGTACTATTGGTTCCCTGTATGGATGATGAAGAGGGAGAGAAAGGAGGAGGAGGAGGAAGAGGAGGAGGAAGAGGAGGAGGAGGAAGAGGAGGAGGAGAGCTGGAAGATATTGATGAAGGAGGGGATGAGAATAAAGGTGAAGAAGATAAAGATGATGATGAAGGGGAAGGAGAGGAGGATGGAGTGAAAATGTCCAGCCCAGAAGACTGATGTACTTCAGTCTTCTATCTATCTATTTATTTATTTATTTATTTATTTGTTTGTTTGTTTATTTATTTGTTTATTTGTTTATTTGTTTATTTTTTAAATTTTCTCCAGTCCCTGGGAGCAAGTTGCAGTTCTTTCCTCCCTGTCCCTCTGTACTCAGTCATCTTGTTTTTGAGATCTCTCGACAGCATGGTGTTCAACTTATTTGGGGGGAAATACCTTGAGGAAAATACAATAGAATCTTACCTTGAGGACAGTACAAAAGAATCTCCACTTTTCTGTTCTAAAAAAAGAAAATCACAATTCATAGATCCTTGTCCCAACTAACCAAAAGAAGGAAAGAGACAACCCAAAATAACAGAATCAGAAATGAACAGGGAATCATAACAGACATCAGATAAATCAGAATATTATAAGGCAATGATGCAGAAACCTGTACTCTGATAAGTTGAAAAATCCAAAAGAAATGTATGAATTTATTGATTTATCTAAACTAACAAACCAACCAGAGACCAATGACATAGAGACATAATACAGGAGGATATTGTAATAGTAATAAAGAAAAAATTTTACAGCTTAAAAAAGAAGTCCAGGGCCAGATGGATTCACAGAATAATACCTGAGTTTCAAAAACAGTCTATAGCCAATCTTCCTTAAACTCTATGTCAGTGGTTCTCAACATATGGGTGACAACCTTCCTAGCGTCACATATCAGATATCCTGCAAACCAGACATTGAAAGACAATCACATGATAATCTTAATGCGTGCAGAAAAGACTGACAAAATCCAACATGTCTTCATATAAAGGTCACAGAGAATGTAGTACTAGAAATAACATATGTCTACAATAGGAAAGCTATATATGAGAAACTCAGACAACATCTTCCTAAATGGAGAAAAGCTTAAGTTGTAAACTTGAAGAAGAGTGGGAAGGAGTATATGGGATGTCTTGGAAGGAGAAAAGAGAAGGGAGAAATGTGATTATATCATAATCTAAAAATAAAAATTAAAAACGGATCTGATTATGATGAAACTCACCATTTTAGGAATAGTCATGAAGGTTTTTAAATGACTCCTTATACTTTTACACTCTCAGAAAACAAGTAGCTTCCCTAATCCTGATCACAGCAAGATCCCTCCTGACTGCCTAGTGTATTTCTTTCTTTCTTTAATCTGGATACATAATCTAAAGTAGAACATATCACACACGAATTCTGTTGGTTTCTGTTTTTCTGAGATTGGCATATATTCTAAATTTTTATTTTGAGCTGCATGTAGGAAGAAAAATATCCTTAATAGTTTCCTTTCTTATTTTAGTTTTTTTATTTTTTATTAATTTTCTTTCTCAAGATTTTAAAATAATTTATTTTAAAATAATTTTATGTGCATTGGCATGAGGGTGTCAGATCCCTTAAAACTGCCATAACAGAGAGTTGTGAGCTGCTGTGTGGATCCTGGGGACTGAACCTAGGTCGTCTGGAAGAGCAGCCAGTGCTCTTAACCACTGATCTGTCTCTCCAGCCTCTATTTCGCAGTTTTAAATATTTTCTTTTCCTACACTTTGATCCTTTTCTTTTTTATTAAAAAAAAAACTCCCTTCTTTCAGGCATCTTTCTCCCATTTCCCTTTTTTTCCTTGTGTCTTTCTAAATTCCTTCACTCAAATATATCTGCTTCTTGCTACTCTTTTCCTTCCCCTCAACTTCCTCTTATTTCACTATTTAGTCTATGGTGAAGATGAGTGGTTTGTGAATGGGAGTACGGCTCAGTTTATTACATACATGAATCCTGAAAGCTGAATGGGTCTAGCTCTCTGTAACCAAATCCCATGGAGAGAGAGAGCTGGACTTTCAAAAGTGCAGACAATCCTGAGAGCTCAGGGGAGTCTGCCACTTCTGTTCACATTCCTGTCTCAAGAAGAACCTGCTTAGTGCTCTCTGAATACTGGAACCTAGGGCAGTCAGAGGCATGATCCTTCTGGTTTCTCCCTGCACCCTGAGCTGAACCAGTACCACAGCTCTCTGTACCCAAATCCCACAGAGGAGAGAGCTAGACTCTCAGAAGTGCTGACAATCCTGAGAGCTCAGAGGAGACAACTACCTCTGCTCACATGCCTGGCCCAAGAGGAACCGGCCTAGTGACTAATTTGCAGTCTGGGCAGAGGAACCTAGGAGCAGTGGGATGCAGGACACTTCTAGTTTCTGCTTGTTCCCAGAGCTGAAAGCCAGTATCCAGAAGTGCTGACATACCTGAGAGCAAAGGTAAGACCAACTCTTCTCAAACAAGTTACCCGCCTCAGGACACATAAGCTCAGGAACAGTCTGGGACAGGATACTTCTGGTTTCTGCCTGTGCCCAAAGCTGACCTGGTTCCACAGCTCTCTGTACCCAGATCCGGCTGAAAAAAACAGGTCCACAGGAGTGCTGACACACAGGTTTATAGTAGGGTCAAGCCACTGTCAGAGACAACAAGACAAGCTAATGCTAGAGGCAACCTGAGGGTTAGAGGTAAGCACAGGAAACTAAGCAACAGAAATCAAGACTACTTGGCACCATCAGAGCCCAGTTCTCCCACCAAAGCAAAATCTGGATATCCAAACACACCAGAAAGGCAAGATTTAGCTTTAAAATCACATCTCATGAGGATGATAGCTGACTTTAAGAAGGACTTAAGTAAATTCCTTAAGAAAATACAGGACAACACGGGTAAACAAGAAGAAGCCCTTAAAGAGGAAACACAAAAATTCCTTAAAGAATTACAGGAAAATACAACCAAACAGGTGAAGGAATTGAACAAAACCATCCTGGATTTAAAAATGGAAATAAAAACAATAAAGAAATCACAAAGAGAGACAACTCTGGGGAAAGAAAAACTAGAAAAGAGATCAGGAGCCATATATGCAAGCAACACCAACAGAATAAAAGAGATAGAAGAGAGAATCTCAGGGGTGGAAAATACCATAGAAAATATCAACACAACCATCAAAGATAATGTAAAACGCAAAAAGCTCCTAGCCCAAAACATCCAGGAAATCCAGGACACAATGAGAAGATCAAACATAAGGATAATAGGTATAGAAAAGAGTGAAGACTCTCTTAAAGGGCCAGTAAATATCTTCTTCAACAAAATTATAGAAGAAAACTTCCCTAATCTAAAGAAAGCGATGCCTACAAACATACAAAAAGCCTACAGTACTCCAAATAGATTGAATGAGAAAAGAAATTCCACCTGTCACTTACTAGTCAAAACACCAAACGCACAAAGCAAAGAAAGAGTATTAAAAGCAGTAAGGGAAAAAGGTCAAGTGACATATAAAGGCAGACCTATCAGAATTACACCAGACTTCTCACTAGAGACTATGAAAGCCAGAAGATCATGGGAAGATGTCATATAGACCCTAAAAGAACACAAATGCCAGCCCAGACTACTATATCCAGCAAAACCCTGAATTAACATAGATGGAGAAACCAAGAACCAAGATATTCCATGACAAAACCAAATTTACACAATATCTTTCCACAAATCCAGCCCTACAAAGGATATTAGGTGGAAAACTCCAAAACAAGGGGTGGGGGCGTTACACTTTAGAAAAATCAAGAAAGTAATCTCCTTATAATAAACCCAAGAGAGACCCAACCACCTGGTCAGGTGGGCACTCCTGAGGCGGCAGAGCGGAAGAGACCACCAACACTGCTCACCCCTGCCCACATCCCTGGCCCAAGAGGAAACTGTATAAGGCCTCTGGGCTCCCGTGGGGGAGGGCCCAGGAGCGGCAGGACACCTGCCTGAGACACCGCCGGAACCTGAAAGAAACAGACCGGATAAACAGTTCTCTGCATCCAAATCCCGTGGGAGGGAGAGCTAAACCTTCAGAGAGGCAGACAAGCCTGGGAAACCAGAAGAGACTGCTCCCTGCACACACATCTCGGACGCCAGAGGAAAAAGCCAAAGACCATCTGGAACCCTGGTGCACTGCAGCTCCCGGAAGGGGCGGCACAGGTCTTCCTGGTTGCTGCCGCTGCAGAGAGCCCCTGGGCAGCACCCCACGAGTGAACTTGAGCCTCAGGACCACAGGTAAGACCAAATTTTCTGCTGCAAGAAAGCTGCCTGGTGAACTCAAGACACAGGCCCACAGGAACAGCTGAAGACCTGTAGAGAGGAAAAACTACACGCCCGAAAGCAGAACACTCTGTCCCCATAACTGACTGAAAGAGAGGAAAACAGGTCTATAGCACTCCCGACACACAGGCTTATAGGACAGTCTAGCCACTGTCAGAAATAGCAGAACAAAGTAACACTAGAGATAATCTGATGGCGAGAGGCAAGCGCAGGAACCCAAGCAACAGAAACCAAGACTACATGTCATCATCGGAGCCCAATTCTCCCACCAAAACAAACATGGAATATCCAAACACACCAGAAAAGCAAGATCTAGTTTCAAAATCATATTTGATCATGATGCTGGAGGACTTCAAGAAAGACATGAACACACTTAGGGAAACACAGGAAAACATTAATAAACAAGTAGAAGCCTACAGAGAGGAATCGCAAAAATCCCTGAAAGAATTCCAGGAAAACACAATCAAACAGTTGAAGGAATTAAAAATGGAAATAGAAGCAATCAAGAAAGAACACATGGAAACAACCCTGGATATAGAAAACCAAAAGAAGAGACAAGGAGCTGTAGATACAAGCTTCACCAACAGAATACAAGAGATGGAAGAGAGAATCTCAGGAGCAGAAGATTCCATAGAAATCATTGACTCAACTGTCAAAGATAATGTAAAGCAGAAAAAGCTACTGGTCCAAAACATACAGGAAATCCAGGACTCAATGAGAAGATCAAACCTAAGGATAATAGGTATAGAAGAGAGTGAAGACTCCCAGCTCAAAGGACCAGTAAATATCTTCAACAAAATCATAGAAGAAAACTTCCCTAACCTAAAAAAAGAGATACCCATAGACATACAAGAAGCCTACAGAACTCCAAATAGATTGGACCAGAAAAGAAACACCTCCCGTCACATAATAGTCAAAACACCAAACGCACAAAATAAAGAAAGAATATTAAAAGCAGTAAGGGAAAAAGGTCAAGTAACATATAAAGGGAGACCTATCAGAATCACACCAGACTTCTCGCCAGAAACTATGAAGGCCAGAAGATCCTGGACTGATGTCATACAGACCCTAAGAGAACACAAATGCCAGCCCAGGTTACTGTATCCAGCAAAACTCTCAATTAACATTGATGGAGAAACCAAGATATTCCATGACAAAACCAAATTTACACAATATCTTTCTACAAATCCAGCACTACAAAGGATAATAAATGGTAAAGCCCAACATAAGGAGGCAAGCTATACCCTAGAAGAAGCAAGAAACTAATCGTCTTGGCAACAAAACAAAGAGAATGAAAGCACACAAACATAACCTCACATCCAAATATGAATATAAAGGGAAACAATAATCACTATTCCTTAATATCTCTCAATATCAATGGCCTCAACTCCCCAATAAAAAGACATAGATTAACAAACTGGATACGCAACGAGGACCCTGCATTCTGCTGCCTACAGGAAACACACCTCAGAGACAAAGACAGACACTACCTCAGAGTGAAAGGCTGGAAAACAACTTTCCAAGCAAATGGTCAGAAGAAGCAAGCTGGAGTAGCCATTCTAATATCAGATAAAATCAATTTTCAACTAAAAGTCATCAAAAAAGATAAGGAAGGACACTTCATATTCATCAAAGGAAAAATCCACCAAGATGAACTCTCAATCCTAAATATCTGAGAGCCACACAAACATAATTCCACCTCTAACAACAAAAGAAACAGGAATAAAATCACTATTCCTTAATATCTCTTAACATCAATGGACTCAATTCTCCAATAAAAAGACAGACTAACAAACTGGATACAGAAAGAGGACCCAGCATTTTGCTGCATACAGGAAACGCACTTCAGTGACAAAGACAGACACTACCTCAGAGTAAAAGGCTGGAAAACAACTTTCTAAGCAAATGTTCCCAAGAAACAAGCTGGAGTAGCCATTCTAATATCCAGTATAATCACCTTTCCATCAAAAGTTATCAAAAGAGATAAGGAGGGACACTTCGTATTCTTCAAAGGAAAAATCCACCAAGATGAACTCCCAATCCTGAATATGCTCCAAGTACAAGGGCATCTACAATCATGAAAGATACCTTACTAAAGCTCAAAGCACACATTGCACTTCACACAATAATGGGAGATTTCAACACCCTAATCTCATCAATGGACAGATCATGGAAACAGAAACTAAACAGAGTCATAGAGAAACTAACAGAAGTTATGAACCAAGTGGATTTAACAGATATCTATAGAACATTTCATCCTAAAACAAAAGAATATACCTTCTTCTCAGCATCTCATGGTACGTTCTCCAAAATTGACCATATAATCAGTCACAAATCAAGACTCAGCAAATACAAGATTGAAATAATTCCATGCATCCTCTCAGATCACCATGGACTAACTCTGATCTTCAATAACAAGAAAAACAACAGAAAGCCCACATATACATGGAAGTTAAACAATGCTCTACTTAATGATGACTTGGTCAAGGGAAAAATGAAGAAAGAAATTAAAGACTTTTTAGAATTTAATGAAAATGAAGGCACAACATACCCAAACTTATGGGACACAATGAAAGCAGTGCTAAGAGGAAAACTCATATCTCTAAGTGCCTCCAAAAAGAACCTGGAGAGAGCATATACCAGCAGCTTGACAGCACATGTAAAAACTCTAGAACAAAAAGAAGCAAATACACTCAAGAGGAGTAGATGGCAGCAAATAATCAAACTCAGGACTGAAATCAGCCAAGAAGAAACAAAAAGAACTAACTATATTAATAAATCCAGGAGCTGGTTCTTTGAGAAAGTCAACATGACAGATAAACTCTTAGCCAGACTAACCAGAGGGCATGGAGAGAGTATCCAAATTAACAAAATTAGAAATGAAAAGAGAGTCATAACAACAGTATCTGAGGAAATTCGAAATATCAGATCCTCTTACAAAAGCCTATATTCAACAAAACTGGAAAACATGGATGAAATAGACAATTTTCTAGACAGATACCAGGTAACAAAGTTAAATCAGACTCAGATAAACTATTTAAACAGTCCCATAACCCCTAAAGAAATAGAAGCAGTTATTAAAAGTCCCCCAACCAAAAAGAGCCTGGTACCTTAATGCAGAATTCTATCAGACCTTCATAAAAGTCCTAATACCAATACTGTCCAAACTATTCCACAAAATAGAAACAGAAGAAGCACTACCCAATTCCTTCTATGAAGCCACAATTACATTTATACCTAACCCACACATAGACCCGACAAAGAAAGAGAACTTGAGAACAATTTCCGTTATGAATATTGACACAAAAATAGTCAATAAAATTCTCACAAACTGATTCCAAGAACACATCAAAACAATCATCCATCATGATCAAGTAGGCATCATCCCAGGGATGCAGGGATGGTTCCATATACCGAAAACCATCAATGTAATCCACTATATAAACAAACTGAAAGGAAAAGAAACACATGATCATTTCATTAGATGCTGAGAAAGCATTTGACAAAGTTCAACACCACTTCATGATAAAAGTCCAGGAAAGAACAGGAATTCAAGGCCCATACCTAAACATAGTAAAAGCCATATAGAGAAAACCAGTACCCAAAATCAAACTAAATGGAAATCAAACTAATTGAAGCAATCCCACTAAAATCAGGGATTAGGCAAGGCTGCCCACTCTCTCCCTACCTATTCAATATAGTATTCGAAGGCCTGCCAGAGAAATCAGACAAGAGAAGGAGGTCAAAGAGGTACAAACTGAAAAGGAAGAAGTAAAAATATCACTATTTGCAGATGATATCATAGTAAACTTAAGTGATCCAAAAAGTTCCACCAAATAACTACTAATCCCGATTAAAAAAACTTCACCAAAGTGGCTGGATATAAAATTAACTCAAACAAATCAGTAGTCTTCCTCTAATTACAGGATAAACAGGCTGAGAAAGAAATTAGGGAAATGACACCCTTTATAACAGTCACAAATAACATAAAATACCTCGGTGTGACTCTAACCAAGCAAGTGAAAGATCTGTATGACAAGAACTTCAAATCTCTGAAGAAAGAAATTGAAGAAGATCTCAGAAGATGGAAAAACCTCCCATGCTCATGGATTGGCAGGATTGTAAAAATGACCATCTTGCTGAAAGCAATCTACAGATTCAATGCAATCCCTATCAAAATTGCCACACAATCCTTCACAGAGCTAGAAAGAGCAATTTGCAAATTCATTTGGAATAACAAAAAATCCAGGATAGTGAAAACTATCCTCAACAATAAAAGAACTTCTTGAGGAATCACCATCCCTGACCTAAAGCTGTATTACAGAGCAATAGTGATTAAAAAAACTGTATGGTACAGAGACAGGCAGGTAGATTAATGGAATAGAATTGAAGACCCAGAAATGAGCCCACTCACCTATGGTCACTTGATCTTTGACAAAGGAGCTAAAACCATCCAGTGGAAAAAGATAGCATTTTCAACAAATGGTGCTGATTCAACTGGAGGTCACCATGTAGAAGAATGCAGATCGATCCATGCTTATTACCCTGTACAAAGCTTAAGTCCAAGTGGATCAAAGACCTCCACATCAAACCAGATACACTCAAACTAATAGAAGAAAAAGTGGGAAAGAGTCTCGATCACATATGCACTGGAGAAAATTTCCTGAACAAAACATCAATGACTTATGCTCGAAGATAAAAAAAAAATTGACAAATGGGACCTCATAAAACTGCAAAGCTTCTGTAAGGCAAAGGACACTGTCATTAGGACAAAATGGCAACCAACAGATTCAGAAAAGGTCTTTATCAATCCTACATCTGACAGAGGGCTAATATCCAGTATGGACAAAGAACTCAAGAAGTTAGGCTCCAGGGAGACAAATAACTCTATTAATAAATGGGATACAGAGCTAAACAATGAATTCTCAGCTGAGGAATATCGAATGACTGAGAAGCACCTAAAGAAATGTTGAACATCCTCAGTCATCAGGAAAATGCACATCAATACAATCCTGAGATTCCAGTTCATAACAATCAGAATGTCTAAGATAAAAACCTCAGGTGACAACGGATGTTGTTGAGGATGTGGAGAAAGAGGAACACTACTCTATTTTTGGTGGGATTTCAACCTGGTACAACCACTCTGGAAATAAGTGTCAGAAAATCGGACATTGTACTACCTGAAGACCCAGCTACATTACTCATGGGAGTATACCCAAAATAGATGCTCCAACATAAAACAAAGATGCATGCTTCACTATGTTCATAGCAGCCTTATTTATAATATCCAGAAGCTGGAAAGAACCCAGATGCCCTTCAACAGAGGAATGGATACAGAAAGTGTGGTACATCTACACAATGGAGTACTACTCAGCTATCAAAAACAATGACTTCATAAAATTCATTGGCAAATGGATGGAACTAGAAAATATCATTCTGAGTGAGGTAACCCAATCATAAAAAAACATAAATGGGATGCATCCACAGATAAGTGGTAATTAGTTCCAAAGCTTGAATTACCCAAGATACAGTCCACAGACCATATGAAGCTTACGAAGAAGGACAACCAAAGTGGGGGTACTTCACTCCTTCTTAAAAGGGGGAACAAAAATATTCATAGGAGGAGACATGGAGACAAAGTTTGGAGCAGAGACTGAAGGAATGGCCATTCACAGCCTGCCCCACCTGGGGATCCAGCCCATATACAGACAGCCACCAAACCCAGATAATATTGCTGATGCCAAGAAGTACATGCTTACAGGAGCCTGATATAGCTGTCTCGCTCAGCCAGAACATGACAAATACAGAGGTGAATGCTAGCAGCACACCACTGAACTGAGAACAGGGTCACCATTGGAGGAGTTAGAGAAAGGATTGAAGGAGCTGAAGGGGCTTGCAACCCCATAAGAACAACAATACCAACCAACCAGAGCTCACAGGGAGTAAATCACTACCCAAAGAGTACACATGGGCAGACCCATAGCTCCAGCTGCATATGTAGCAGAGAATACCCTTGTTGGGTACCAGTGGGAGAAGTGCTTGGTCCTGTGAAGGCTGGATCCCCTCAGTGTAGCAGAATGTCAGGGTGGAGAGTTGGAAAGGGTTGATTGTTTGGGGAGAGGGAACACCCTTATAGAAGAATTGGGAAATAGGATGGGATAGGGATTTATGGGCGGGTAACTGGGAAATGGAATAAAATTTGAAATGTAATTAAAAAATATCCAATAAAAATAAAAAATAAAAAACCACCAATAATCTTTTAAAAAGTCCCTTTTGCTAGACATTCTGACTACGAAAATGTTCAATGAACATGGTTCTAGATTAAAGTCTCTTAAAATGATCTGCAAAGTCAGTAAAGACCTGTTTTCTCAGTTACTTATTCTTTTGTCTTTCATCCACTCTGAGAAGGAATAAAAAGGCCTGTTCTAAACTAATACAAAAACAAGGGGGCCTTCTGTCCCTATCATTGCACTGAATGGGCTCTTCAAGGTTACCTATAACCTGGGTTTTGTCAGATTTGATGTCATGATTTCATCTGCCTCTCACTTGACCTTCTTTGATGTTCGCTCTGTGGCCTTCTACTATCTTTTTGCTTCTGATAAGTTGGCTGAGTCTCCCTGGCTGGCGATACCTTCTTTATTTAACATGCATGTGCTCAATGTCAGGTCCTGGCCTGTTCATTTCTCCACCCAAATTCTCTCCTTGGATTGACCACTCATATCCTGAGGCCTTCTAAACAAAAAGCGCACATCTGGACTTGCGTCTAAACTCCAAATTTCTGATAGAAAGAGGCCTACTCATGCAGAAATCCCCTCTTGACAAAGATGACTTGACATTTCATTTGGAATGGACTCCTAAATTGAACCACAACCAATTGGATCAAAGCTATTTTCTCCCTAGCTCTCATCTTTCCAACAGGCTTTTCTCCCAGCATCTAATTCTCCTAAGTGGTCATCAGTGGCCATCTACCCGGCTGCTCAGCTAAAGCCCTCTCCTAACTTGGCTGCAGCATCACTTAGCTCCAGCTTTAGCACGAGGCAGCAGTCTATCCACTTTCTGCAACTTAGCTGCCTTGCTCTTGTCAAATTGCCTGACTTTCCTAGGCTGCTGGTCTGCAACCATTTCCAAAGGTGTTCTCTGTCACTCTTCTTGTCCTTGCAGTGACACTTTCTCTACGCATAGTAACTAAGATAATTATAAATGTAAACCATTCGCTTTGCTAACAACCCCTTAAAATGCCCTTACTCCAGTGATACCCCATGCCCAAACATTTTCTAGTACTTTTCTTTCTCTGTGGCTGGCCATCTTGAAGAGATTAGACATTTTTATGTTCCCTGATTCTACTGGCGTAGGTAAAACAAGAACAAACAAGTAGGCTAGGTGTGCTGACACACAACTTTAATCTTAGTACGTGTGATGGATCTCTGAGAGTTCAAGGCTAGCCTGGTCTGCATAGAGAGTTTCAGGACAGCCGGGGCTATGTAGTGAGACCCTGTCTCAAGGAAATTAATTATGGATCTAATAATTCTTTAAGGTATTTATTACCGTATAGGTGAAATCTTCCTGTGCAACCCCAGTTACTTTCAGTAAGTCTCAAAGTTTAGAACTTTGGGGATGGTGCTCAATTGCCCATGGTCTGATAGGCACCACTGAAGAGAGCTGTTTATAGTAGTGTGATTTGGATAGGAAGAGGCAGAACTATGGGAGAATAAAATAGAAAAGCAAAACACAAAGGGAGGTGGGTGGTTTCACAGCGAGGCATAGAGAACAGTCTTTTCCTTATTTTTGTAATTCATATTGTAAAATATTATAAACAGCTGTAGAAAGAGGAGTAATGAAATATTAATTAGCATCATATTAATTATGCTAAATAATCTTTCTGAAAAGATCTAAAAATGGTTTAAAAGGAGCTAATGATGTTATATTATTGGGCAATGTGTCTATAATAAACATTAATTATATGGTATTAAACCAGTCCATAGAGCTTTTGAAAAGTACAACATGCTAATAAAACAGCAGAAACCTAATTACTACTCTTAAACTTAGAACTGTAATAACTTGATGATGAGAAGTATTTTAATAAGGAAAAACATCCACAAAATACTTTGTATGACAAAGTGTTTCATAGTAGGAAAAAAAATCTCAAAGTTAACAAAACCGAAAGAATTATTCAGACCTTGTAACCCAGATAACACTGTTAAATCCCCTCTTATTTCTCTGGTAGCTCACTGTGTGGATTTCAGAGTCTTTTATAAGTCAGCCACTAGAGAGCAAACTTCTTCTTTTTATCAGGCTGTAGCTGTACTATTATTTTTTTTCTTTTATAAAACCTCAACCATACATAGAGGCAGCCTTCTCAATAACGCATTATCTGACTATCGAACCTGATGGTACGGCTTCTAGGTGCCTGGGGCTGTGGCATGGGGAACAAAAGGGGGGATTTTAAGACCATTTTTATTACAAAAACGTGAGAAAGAACAAGGAAGATGTGGTTATGTCGAATCATCTTCCTGGGGTGAAAAGGAAGCCTGCTGGTAATGGAGCCCAAAGTCTTATATTTCATTCCATGTATAAAATATGACAGGCACTGTTGGCTCTGACAGGCATCTTGGGCCTTTTTTTCTAGCCTAAGTCTCCAGAGAGCTCAAGGAAATGATGCTGTTTCCAGATGAAGTGAGGTTGGATTAGAGCGTCTGCTGCTTTCAGTTCCAGAGGCTCTGGCTAGGAGAGGGAAAGCTGATGCTTTAGGAACATTTGCATCATTGCACTCACCCTTCCTCGTGGGTGTTTCTTCCACAGGTGACTGTGGTATCCATAACGTTACTGTGCAATCTGCTCAAGATACCGGGGAACAGAAGAACAGACACAAAGAGTGCATAGAGCTCTTTATTTCCGGGCTCCAGAGTCTGTCCCAGCCTGCCTCTTGCCTGAATTGAGAGATAACCAACCAAGTCAAATCCTTCCTTTTCTGGTCACTGTTAAGCAGTTGGCTGGAGTGATTTGTCATAGAACAAAATTACTGTAATCAGATTTTATTATTGTTGTGATTTTGGACTAGTCTACATTTAACATTACGAAAAGTATCTATGACAGGAGATTTCGAAACCTTCAAGGGAACACTTCGCTGATATCTATTGGCTATTCTGGTTGGCCGATTCTGTATGTTGAAAGACATGGGTGAACCTAGTGACTGTTTGCTACTGTGTTCATGGATTGATGTGCTTCTGAGAAGACTTCAGTGTATGTCTGTAGTGGGAGGTACTGATGGCGGCATACTGGGCCCTGCTGCGCATGCGTCATGCTGACGGATGCCGATGTGGGAAACTAGGCACACATGAGAGCTCTCTACAGAATGCCTTCGAGTATGAAATGTTAGGCCAAACCTTGTAAACTGGGAGAACTTACTAAGACAAACAGTTCACACATTGACAGGTTCATCCATGGCTTTCAACATGTAGAATCACATGTCCTCCATGGGTCTTGCCTTAGCAGGTGAATCCGTCTAAACTGACATCACTCTGTCAATCAGCTGGCGACTGAGGAAGCAGCAAGAAACTGCAGCACACCACTGGAAGTCCTGACAAATGCAGCTCAATTGCAATGTAAGGTGGCCCAACACATGCGTGTTTTAGCAAGGAGTCCTCCATCACCTGTCCTTTCATGTGCTTGTTTTAACAGAACATCCTTTCACCTGTATCTGCTTCAGCTTCATGTGTTTGCTTCAGCAAAACACCATCCGACTCACTTTCCACAGAACCCTTTAAGTTTCGGCTTCACCAAGGAGTCTCCAAGGAAGAACCTGGAACTAAACCTGAGGGAGTCAGGCTGGCAAGCAAGACTGGCTCAACCCTGAGTCCACATGGAATGAGAGAGTTACAGCAAATAGCTTTTACATTCTATGTTTTTCTTTGGCCCTGTTTCCTGCGGAGAAGGGAGAAAGGAGGGAGAATTTTAGTGAAGAAGACCTGAGAGAATTATGTTCACTTCTTACCACTAAGACTCTAAAACCATGTCAAATTGCTTCCATAGCCTCTAACCCTATTGTACCTTGGGATTGGGGTACAGCAAAGAGAGACTTGAATGACTGATAGCTCCAGAGTTTACAGGCCAGCATCCCCATCCCCATGTCTCTAAGGCTTCTGCTGGGGTCTGAGAAGGGCTCGAGGGGAAGTGTTACCTTACAGAAACAACAGCTTCACTTAGGTCAGACATACTTGTTCCTTGGTACAATCCCGAGAAGCCACTCCCTATGGGGTTAATCGAGGGGCAGGTGGTACACATTTTCATCCCAATCACCACATCCCACTCCCTGGATCTCATAGGCTTATAGCCAATATCATAATGGAAACTGCATTTAGTCCAACTTCAAAAGTCCCCATACTCAATCACAAGTACCACTGTTTAAAACTCCAAAGTTCAAAGTCTCTTCTGAATCTCATGTAATCCTTAAACTGTAATTGCCTGTAAAATCAAAATGAAAAAGCAGATCACATACCTTCACACACACACACACACACACACACACACACACACACACACACACATATATATCCTGTGCCATTATAGATAGATAGATAGATAGATATTAGATAGATAGATATAGATATACACATATACCTACACATACACATACACATACACATACACATGCACATACACATACACATGCACATGCACATACACATACACATACACATGCACATGCACATACACATACACATGCACATACACATACACATGCACATGCACATGCACATACACATACACATACACATACACATGCACATACACATACAGATACACATACACATGCACATACACATACACATGCACATACACATGCACATGCACATGCACATGCACATGCACATACACATACACATGCACATACACATGCACATACACATGCACATGCACATACACATGCACATACACATACACATGCACATACACATACACATGCACATGCACATGCACATGCACATACACATACACATGCACATACACATACACATACACATACACATGCAAATACACATACACATACACATACACATACACATACACATACACATACACATGCACATGCACATGCACATACACATGCACATGCACATACACATACACATACACATACACATACACATACACATACACATACACATACACATACACATACACATATTCCTGTTCCAAAAGGGGAGGGAAGGGATCACCGTGAAGAAACACTGGACTAAACCAAGACTGAAAACCAACTTGGCATACTCCAAACTCCAGCTTCATTTCTGATGTCAAACCCCTCTTCCTAGGTCTAGCTCCTTTCAGCTTTGTTGGCTGCAGCACACTTCTCTCTCTTGTCTTGTTCCACTTCTCACGAGCAGCTTTCCTTGGCAGGTATCCCACCATTCTGGTGTCTCCAACATCTTGGGGTCTCCGAGGCAATCCAAGCTTCACCTTTACAGCTTCACACTATGGCCTCTCTAGGCTTCCATGCAGGGACACCCCTGATTTATGCCTGGCTTCAGTGGCTTTCCTTAGTCACGGAGGGCGATTCCACAACCCCTTTTTTGTATCCTTGATTGTAAAGCCAGAGCCATGGGGCCAAGACTGCCAAGTTCTGATGCTTGCTGAGGCTGGAACATGGCCCCCTTGTTCAAATACATTTCCATCAGCTTTCTGTTTTTGATGGTTTCCTTCACTTCCTAAGCGTGGCTGTCCTGGGACTTGCTCTGTAGACCAAGCTGACCTCGAACTCAGAGATTCACCTGCCTCTGACTCCTGAGTGCTGGGATCAAAGGCATGAACCACCATGACACCTGTACCTAAATTTTTCTTTAATTCCTTTTCATGAGTTGGAATCCTAGCTGGATGGGGTCTTGCTCTGAGGTCACCACTTCTGTTACTGCATGTAGCACCAGGCTTCTCTTTAATCTGCTCACACTTCCTGGTGCTCCTTTTCTCCTCCAACCAACAGTTCACTTCGTATTTCCCTTTGCTCCACTTACTCCTTTTCATTATGGATCTGCATAAGACTGGTGACTAATAGTCACAAAACAGTCTATAGTAGGTTGTTTGACAATGTCCTCTGCTAAAGCTGATAGTCCATAACGTTTCAATTTAGCCCCAGGAAGGTTTTTTAGACAGGGACAGAAAGCAGCTACATTCTTTATCAAGATGCCACAAGAATGATCTCTAGGCTATAAATTAGTATTCTTTTCTAGAACCTCTTGAGTCAGGCATCTGTAATTCAAATCACTCTCAGCAACTCTGTCTTCCATGCTCATTCTACTTGTTAAGATTTAAATCTCGGCTTGCGCCCGGATAAAGCACACCAAGCCAACATAATTCCAAGTGGAGAGGTTTGATGAGAGAACTGTAAGGAGAGAAAAGGAGGCCAGCCATGGGCATGGGGAGGGAAGGGGAAGGGGTTGGGGAGAAAAGGGACAGGGAAGAGGGCAAGAGCAGAGAAGAAGAAAGAAGAGAGAACAAGAGAGGGAGAAGGGGGCAAGCAGCTCCCTTTATAGTAGGGCAGTTGCCAGGCAACTATGGGGCGGAGCATACCTGGCTGTTCCCAGGTAGCTGTGGGGGTGGAGCTTAGACAGAATACCAACATTCCCCCATTTTGGTTTAATTAAAAAAGAAAAATTAGAGGTGATGGTGGAGCAGGAATAGGGTCGTTTTGATCTCTGACTACTTCCTGCTTGCTTTGGGGTGACATGTCTCTAGGGAACCTAGAAAAGTGGGCATATGACCCACTAAACTCCATTTAAAGGATTCAACTGCTCTTCTAACCCAAAGTACCAACATGATCCATATTCCTCAAACCAAACACATGGTTTTGATTATCACAGCAATATCTCAATCCCTGCTAGTAACTTCTATCTTAGCGTTTCTATTACTGTGAAGAGACACCATTGTTGAGGTGATCTTTTTATGTACTGTGCATGATAGTTTATATATGCTTGACTCAGATAGTGACACTATTAGGAAGTATGACCTTGTTGAGTAGGTGTGGTCTTGTTGGAGTAGGTGTGGCCTTGTTGGGCCAGATGTGTTTCTGTTGGAGTAGGTGTTTCACTGTGAGCGTGGGCTTTAAAACCATTGTCCTAGCTGCCTGGAGGCCAGTCTTCTTGCACTCTTCAGATGAAGATGTAGAACTCTCAGCTCTGCCTGCACCATGCCTGCCTGGATGCTGCCATGTTCCTACCTTGATGATAATGGACTAAAAGTCTGAACTTGTAAGCCAGACCCAATTAAATATTATCCTTATAAGAGTTGCCTTGGTCGTGGTATATGTTCACAGCAATAAAACACTAAGACGCTGTGTAAAGATCGTTTTTATATTATTCAAATACTGATTTCTGTGACAGCAGAGAGTTAAATGCAGACTGGACTTTGGTATTATTATTCATATGAATTCATCATATTTTGTAAATACTCCCTCTCTTACCTCCTGATTGGTTTAATAAACGTCTGGTGGCCTATGGAAAAGGAGAGGTTAGGTGGCACTTCCAGTAGAAATAGGAACTCGGGAAAGAGTCAGATATGGGAGATTTTGCTAGCCAGCCAGATACAGAGGAAGAAACAGGCTGGGACTGAAGGAGAGGCAACTAACAAGCCATGAGGCAGAACTTAGATCAGTATAAACGGGCTAATTAAGTTATAAGAGGGAGTCTGGAACAAGAGTAAGCTAGGCCCAAAGCTATATTAATAAATATAAGTCTCTGTGTCTTTACTTAGAGCTGGGGCAGGCATAGATAGTACATATGGTTATATATCATGGCTACAGCAACTCTTAATTTGGGTTGGCTTATAGCTCAGAGATTTAGTTCGTTGTCATCATGGTGGGAAGCATGGCAGCAAGAAGGCAGACATGGAACTGGTGAGGTAGCTGAGAGTTCCACATCTGGATCAGCAGACAACAGGAAAAACATAAGACAGTGGGCTTGGCTTGAGCATCTGAGACCTCAAAGTCCACCCCCAGTGACACACCTCCTCCAACAAAGCCACACCTCCTCCAACAAGGCCACACCTCCTCCAACAAGGCCACACCTCCTCCAACAAGGCCACACCTCCTCCAACAAGGCCACACCTCCTCCAACAAGGCCACACCTCCTCCAACAAGGCCACACCTCCTCCAACAAGGCCACACCTCCTCCAACAAGGCCACACCTCCTCCAACAAGGCCACACCTCTAATAGGGCCACTCCCTGTAGCCTTATGGGGGCCATTTTCATGCAACCCTTCACACCTTGGGTATGCTCAGAAATATTAAGTGAGTGGGTGCTGTACAGCGGGAAGCACAGGCTGGCAGGGTGAGAGCCAGCATTTAACAGCTTATTATTTCTTCTTTTACCTGTTAAACCATCTTGCTAATACCATAATTGTATTTTAATTTCCAGTTAAATACCTGTTCGTTAGTTTCTCTGTCATTATTGTTTAATTCTGACTTCAGCAATACAGTGTGGCTATATTTTTCTGTCTTCTGGGTACATTTTAGGTTTTGGATATTAATGTTGGTTATCTTCACTTGATTCACTTTTTTTGACATATCATAAGTCTTCTCCGTTTGAAAAGCTTTATAAAATGGCTTTTTATGTAAGTTTCACATGGTCAAATCTGTCATGTAATTTGTCATTTCTATTTTATTCTGTAGAATTCTTTCTGAGCCCCCTAACCTCCATTATGTTCCTAGAACACGTATCTCTAGGCTTTTATTGCCACTTTTGTTTTGGGCACATTATAATGCAGCCAGCTTTCAATATCCATTGACTCTGCACCTGTAGATATGACCAAGTTAAAAAATAATTAAATTGTGTCTATAGAGGCCAAACTCCTTTCTTATGATTATTCCCTAGACAATATATCATAGTCATCATTTTACATTGTTTATATTAAATTAAGTTTAATATATAATCCAGAGATTACTTATGAGGTCTTTTGTATTGATTGCATACACAGTAAACAAGGGATTTTATGTAAGAATTTGAATGTCTTTGGAAAGGAATCATAAAAAGTTTCCTGCAACCACGGAAATGATTGTACCTCTAATATTTGTATCATTTATGCTTCTTTTCTGTAATAAAATAGAATGCCCTTTATGAAACATAAAAATATAAAAAGGCTAACATAATAACAAAAGGGAAGCATCTTTTCCTTTCCGTGTCCTAGTTTTTACCCTTTACTCACAGAGAGCATGGCATTTTTCCAGGCTAGCTCATCCTATCTGTCCCTTGACTTTCCTTTACTGTCCACCCTGGAGTTTATTTTCTGTATTTTTATAGTGGACCTTGTTTCCTAGGTTTTGTGTTCTCTTCTTTGTATCTTTTCTAGTATCTTTTAGTAGCTTCTTAAGAAAAGGTACAAGGGAGAGAAATTCCTAAATGCTACCTACCGAAATGTCTTTACTCTGTAGAATATGGTGACCACAGACAAAATGTTATATTTCAAAGAGCTAGAATAAAAGATTTAGAAATTTTTACCACAAAGAAATGATAAAGTGTTGAGAAGATAAGTATGTTTAAATGTTATTCAATGGGTGCGTATGTTGAACATTACATGAGATCTTGTTTATATGTACATGTTTTACATGTGTCTATCTTAAAAGGGTTTTACTTATGTAATTGTACATTTTCATTTTCATTTTATTTATTTTACATACCAATCACAGTTTTCCCTCCTTCCTCTCTTCTCAGTTCCTCCCCTCATATCCTCTCTTCCCCCAACAAGAAAGATTTTTATTTTTAAAATAGTGAGATAACAAATCACAGTCTAAGAGGAGATATTTACAAAGTATGTATCTGATAAAATACTTTATCCAAAATAGGAATGTCAAGAAAGCAAATAACTCAATTTTAAAATAGGCAAAATGTCAGAACATAAGACAGCTTATGAAAGAAGACATACAGACACCAGGTAAGCACATGACATCCGACATGATATGTCACAAGGAATAACAAATCATTGCACATGCGTGATATCCTGTAAAGTCCAAATAACAGATGCCACCAAATGCCAGCAAGGAATGGGAACAACAGGATTGCTCTTCCATTGCTGGTAGAATGTCAAACACAGACTCTTTAGGGGATAAGTGTTTAGTTTCTTATAAAATTAAACATAGTCTTAGCGCATAACCCAACCATCCTGCTTCTTAGACTTTACCCAAATGAGTTCAAAGCTGAAGTTGTGCAAAACCTTCATATAAATATTTAGAGCAGATTGAGTTATAATTGCCCAAACTTGGAAGCAATTGTCTACTAATAGGTGAGTTGGTCAACAGTCCATGGAACTCCCACATAATGGAATGTATTGGGAAAATAAAGAGGTGAAAAATGAGAAGAGGCATGAATGTTCTAAGTGAACAAAGTTAGTTTGGAAAGACTGTATTATTTTCACTCTATGATATGTTGGGAAAGGTAAAACTGTACAGACAGTCAAATGTTTGATGAATATAAGGAGTTTGCAGAGGAGAATGGTGAAGGAGGATACTCTGACAGTGAAACTATTCCATAAAGTATTATGATATACATATCTATATCTATACATATATAGTCTATGTCTATGTGTATAACGATATCTAATTTGTCAAATGACATACACATATCATTATAGATTTGGCCAAACGTACAGAGGAGCACATCTTTTGGTGCACCCCATATTGATGGCAAAATTCTTCATTCATCAATGTATTATAGCAAATATGTCACATTAATTTAAGATAATAAATTATAGTAGTAATTGAGATAGTAAGAAATACTGGAATGAGAATGTGGTGGTTTGAATATACTAGGTCCAAAGGGTGGCACTATTAGGAGGTGTGACTTTTTTGGGGTAGGTATGGCCTCGTTGGAGGAAGTATATCACTATAGGGGTGGGCTTTAAGGTCTTCTCCCTAGACACCTGGAAACAGTCTGTTCCTGGTTTCTTATGGATGGACACGTAGAACTCTCACCTCCTCCAGCGCCATGCCTGCCTGAATGCTGCCATGCTTCCTGCTTTGATGATAATGGACTGAGCCTCTGAACCTGTAAGCCAGCCCCAATTAAATGTTGCCATTTATAAGCATTGCTTTGGTCATGGTGTCTGTTTACAGCAGTAAAACCCCAACTAAGACAGAGAGCTATGGCACTCTCTAATTTTTTGTCCAGCCTTTTTGTTTTGGGAGAGTGACATGGAGGAGGATCTAGAAGGAATTCTCAATTAACGCTGTATTTTCATAAAAATAAAGTCTTCTAACTTCTCTCCTATTTATTCGAAGCTATACATTGGTGAACGCTTTCTTCAGATCAGTTCCCTTACTTTGTTATTATTGTTGTTAGACCGCTTGTTTGTTTGTATAACTTGTTTTCCAGTTCTCCAGTTGAGTTTCTCTCAGTGTCTGCAACATTTCTCCTGCTTTTGATGTCTCAGTTTCCTATGTGCCTCACACCTGTACTAGGTGTTTATTTGGTACTTATGTTGGAAGCTCTCCTCAAATTTCTGGCCAAACATGTCTATTTGTAGTTAAGAACTGAAACTAAAAGGCTCATTGGAAGCTTTGTGTACATTATATGGGGCTGGCTGAACACTTGAGCCTAGAGCTTGTTAGAGCTCCTTATGTATATGGTGTTCAGAGAAGAATCCTCCCCTCCCCTCCCCTGGTAGACAATGCTTTGGAGTTGGTAGTAAAAATGCTCCAGTGTCCAGGATGCAGATTTTACTTGGCCCCTCTGTTGTCAGCATGGAGTTGCCTCTCTCTTCATCTCTGCTTGGTTTCTTATGTCTAGATATTACAGAGAGATGGAGGGGTAGTTATTTCATCATACAGAGTAGGAGTGAGAACTTGGTTTAGGAATAGCTTATCTGTTTTTTCTTTCTTTCTTCCTTCCTTCCTTTCTTTCTTTCTTTCTTTCTTTCTTTCTTTGTTTCTTTGTTCCTTTCTTTCTTTGTTTCTTTGTTTCTTTCTTTCTTTTTTTTTGGAGCTGAGGACCAAACCCAGGGCCTTGCGCTTTCTAGGCAAGCGCTCTACCACTGAGCTAAATCCCCAACCCCTGTTTTTTTAAACATACTTTTCTTTTTAAAAGAGCTTTATTAACTTTAGCAGCTAATGTCCAATGACTCCTCCCACCAATAATCCCATTATACATAATGAGACAGCCTTTTCCCCTTTCTCTGCTGGGCACAAACCAAAGGGCAGGGAAATCCATTTTCCTGGGCCTGATTCTGCCCCCTCAGGTCCATTGAAGACCAGTTTGGGCCTGGAGCTTCCCAGGGACTGAAGCAGGGCATGTGGAAGACAAAGATTTTTCAATGGCTCTCCATTTACAGCACAACCTGGTATCCAAGGCATCTTGGTTGTTCAATTTCTGAGCTTCTTTTAAAGTCCAGTGGGCAAGTCGGTGCTTAATTGAGCTCAGTCGATATTGCTGTTACAGTTGTTTGTTG
The DNA here is from genome assembly GCF_021556685.1 of Rattus norvegicus. Taxonomy (NCBI): domain Eukaryota; kingdom Metazoa; phylum Chordata; class Mammalia; order Rodentia; family Muridae; genus Rattus; species Rattus norvegicus. Next base: position 54,134,470 of record NC_141538.1, on the reverse strand, counting down.
CCATACACAGCATCATTATTATTGTCTCTTAATCTGTTCTGATTTTTTTTCTGATAACATTTGCCATACCCCTGCCTGTTTTCAATTTCCATGTAATGAGAATAATAACAATTGTTGAGGTAAGGAAGAAAACATTTACCCAAGATATCCACGTTGTATTCCTGGAATATGTGACTGTACCATATTTGGAAAAAGAAGTCTTTGCAGGCGTAATTAAATCAAGGATTTCGAGGTAGAAGATTATCCTGATTATCTGGGTGACTCTAAATGACAGCACAAGTATCCTTATATAAGACAGACAGAGAAGAGAAGGCAAGGGGATCATATAGGCAGAGAGAGTGATGTACTCTCAAATCAAGGGGCTGCTGAAGCTACAAGGTGCTAAGAAGCAAAGAATGGATTCTCCCCTAGAATCTTCAAGAGACCTGCTAACGCCTTAGCTTTGGACTTCTGGACTCCATAATTGTGAAAAAGTATGTTCCTGTTCCAAGTTAGGAATCTGTTAGAAAGTACAATGGAACTAACATAAATATCTTCCAGGTTTATGAAAGGCAGGACTTATGTTTGAGTTTTTATTCTCTTGGTTAGTATAAGCAAGGGAGATTTACTATTCTTGTTGAGCCTGGAAGTGATTCAACATGATTTAATAATTTTCCATTGTTTAGAACATTGGTTTCATCTAGTTACTTCCCAAGCTGATGAGTCACAACGGACATTGTAGGGATGCAGACCTCTGGGATGTTTACTTTGGATAGGGGAGACAGCTCAATCAGTGAAGTGCCTGCTCTGCAAGCATGACAACCTTAGTTCAGGTTCCCAGCACCCATGGACAAGCTGGGTGCAGAATTGTATACCTGTAATACCAGTGCTGGGAGAGCAGAGACGGGGAGATCCTTGGGGTTCGCTGGCCAACCCAATGTCACGCATCTGATGAGTCTCAAGTTCAGCCAGAGACCCTGCATGCTGGCAACTCAACATAAGCCAGAGTCACTGGAAAGGAGGGAACCTCAATTGAGAAAATGCCTCCATAAGATCTGGCTGAAGTGCATTTTCTTAATTTGTGATTGATAGGGGAGGGTCCAACCCATTGTGGGTCCTGCCATACTTGAGCTTCTGGTCCTAGGTTGTATAGGAAAGTAGGTTAAACAAGCCATGGTGGGCAAACCTGTAACCAGCACTCCTCCATGACCTCTGCATCACCTACTGCCTCTAGATTCCTGTCCTGTTTGAGTTCCTGCGCTGACTTCCCTCAGTGATGGGTCGACACCTGGAAGTGTAAGCTGAAATAAACCATTTCTTCTCCAAGTTGCTTTGACCACAGTGTTTCATCACAGCAATAGAAACTGTAAGGGGGACACCCTGTCTCTAGAAACATGCTGAGCATGAACAAGGAAGACATCAATATTGATCTCTGGCTTCCACATGCATTTGCACATACATGCATGCACACATCCATACATGCATGTGGACACACATATATTTTATTAGTTAGTTGAACTTATTACTCAGTGGTTCATGTATTTATATCTTTTGACTTCTTTGTTTCTTCAATATGATTTATAGAAAGTAATTAATAAATTGGCAAACTAAATGGCCTTAATTTTGGATTTTTGTATATGCCATTAAACACTTGCATCAAAGGTTTCTTGTTTTTTTGTTTACAGAGCTGGGGAAATGGAATCAGAAGATAAAAATGCTTGCTGAGCAGGCCTGATAATCTGGGTTCAGTCTTCCGAACGCATGTAAAGGCGGAAAGAGAGGATTAACTTCACTAAGCTGTTCCCTGGGCACATGTACTGCGGCATACACACCCATACAACATACAAGAAAATAAATTAAAAGCTTGTTTCTTTTTTCTCAAGAGCTGTGTGAGAATATTGTTTTCATTCCAGCCTTTCCCACAATGAAAGTTACTCTCTTTAATTTCATTATCTTATATTATAACGTGTATAAGGTCATGCACACAAAGGTCTTTGACTTTAATTTGCTTACAGATATTTATTTAGTAGCAGTGTGGACAATTCTCACTTGTTCATTTCATAAAGACAGATTTTTTTTTCTTTTTGTAGCTTGCTTATATCCTTTGATTATTTTTGGTCAAGATTTTAGCATCCTTTTTGCTACAAGGGTATGGTTACCAACTTTTAAAAACGTACTTTAAATTAAAATACAAGGATACCACGTCCTGGCTTTCTTTCCTCTAACTTCTTCCCTCCCCTTCACTCCCTCTCAATGGACTCTTTTTCCTTTCTATTTATTATTGTTATCTTGTAGAAATATATAAATGCAACCCGATGAGTCTGTTACTGTTGTGTGTATATGATTTCAGGGCTGATGATGGGGGAGGGCCCCACCCATTGTGAGTGGGGTCATCCTGGGCTGGCGGTTCTGGGTTCTGTAAGAAAGCAGGCTGAGCAATCAGTGCATGTAAAATACATGGAGAGCAAGCCAGTAAGCAGCGTCCCTCCATGGCCTCTGTATCAACTCCTGCTTCGAGGTTCCTGTCCTGCTTGAGTTTCTGTCTTGACTACCTTCAGTGATGAACAGCACGTGAAAATATAAGCCAAATAAATCATTTCTTCCTCAAGTTGCTTTTGCTCATGGTATTGTATCACAATGAGAGCTCTAAGACAGATGACCAATTTGTAGTGGATAGCCAAGTATCTGTGGAGTAAAATGTCGTCTTTGGGTATATGCCAAGGAGTGGTTTATCTAGGTCATATGGTAGATTTATTTTAAGCTTTTTGAGAGTTTTTCTTATTGATTTCCATGGTGGCTATGGCAGTTTGCTTACCAACAACAGTGAATGGGGTCCTCTTTCTCTCAGACCTTCTCTAGCATCCATTGCCAGTTGTTTTGTTGATCATGGCTGCTCTGACTAGAGTGAGATGAAATCTGAAAGCTGTTTTAATTTGCATGCCCCAGTTGCTAAGGATGGTGGACTCGTTTTAAGGTAGTTTTTTTAGCCACTTTTATGTCTTCTGTTAAGAATTCAGTTAAGATCCACAGCCATATTTTAATTAGGTCACTTGTTTTTAGGCTTGTTGTATATTCCAGATATTAATCTTCTGCCAGATGGACACCTGGCAAAGATTTTCTCTCACTCTGTTTCCTCTTCACCCATTAATTGTTTCTTTAGTTGTGCAGGAATGTTTTAGATTTACGAAGTCCCATTGATCAGTTTTTGGCCTTAATTCCTAAGCAAATAGGAGTCCTATACAGAAATTCCTTTCCCACACCTGTATTTTGTAGGGTACTGTATTATGTTTTCTTCTAGTGGTTTTACCATCTCAAGTTTCAAATTAAGGTCTTTGATCTACTTGGTGTTAACTTTTATACAGGGTCTAATTTTATTCTTCTGCATGGGGACATCCAATTTTTCCATAAAGATGCTATCTTTTCTCCAGTGCATTTTTTTGGGGGGCATATTGTCAAATATCAGATGGCTGTAGCTGCATGCACTCATGGTCCAGGCTTCTGATTTATTCTATTGGTTTACATGTCTGTTTTCTGATAGGTTTTAATGGAATGGCTTCAAGGTTTTTTTTTTGTTTTGTTTTGTTTTGTTTTGTTTTGTTTTTGTTTTTTCATTTAAGCTATATTGGTTGTTGGTTTGTCCTATAGAACTTTGTCACTGTGCTCTGAAGAGGTACCATGACCATAGCAACTCTTACAAGAGAAAGGACTCATTGGGGCTTACTTACAGTTTCAGAGGCCTAGTCCATTATTATTATCATGGGGCTCATGGTGGCAGGCATGGAAGGCATGGTGCTAGAGAGGTGGCTTTGAGCTACATGCTCATCTTCAAGCAGAGAGAAAGGCATCAGCTAACCATGGGCTTTTGAAACCTCAAAGCCCACCCCCAGTGACACACTTCCTCCAACATGGCCACAACTCCCGATTCTTCTAAAAGTGATACTTTTAAATAGCACCACTCCCCGGGGACTAAGCATTATGGGAGCTATTCTTATTCGACACACCAAAATTGCCTTTATTATTTTGAGGTATTGTGCTGGTTAGTTTTCTGTCAATTTGGCACAAGCTAGAGAAATTTGATCTCGAAAACATGGGCACTGGAGAAAATTTCCTGAACAAAACACCAATGGCTTATGCTCTAAGATCAAGAATTAAGATCTCATAAAGCTACAAAGCTTCTGTAAGGCAAAGGACACTGTGGTTAGGACAAAACGGCAACCAACAGATTGGGAAAAGATCTTTACCAATCCTACAACAGATAGAGGCCTTATATCCAAAATATACAAAGAACTCACGAAGTTAGACCGCAGGGAGACAAATAACCCTATTAAAAATGGGGTTCTGTCGCGTGCCTAATGTCCCGCCAGTAAGAACGACGCGCGGCAACAGGATTCTTCTGCGAACAAGCCTTTACTGTGTTACAGCTCTTCTTAGTGTTACAGCTCTCTTAGTGTTACAGCTCTCTTGAACAGGGACTCCGAGCAGCAAAATCGCTCGGCTTATATAGACAACAGTATGCTAATTATCTCTCAGGGATTGGTGGGGCTTGGATCACCCCACTACTTGTCCTCCAGGGATTGGCGGAGAATGAATCACCTCATTAGCATATTAACATATTAACGGTCAACTAACACCTGGTGCATAAACCGCACATGTGCAGTACCGCTGTTCACCACTAGAGGGAGCCCTAGCAAGGGGACAAGCCTGCACATGCGCAGTAAGTCGTTTATATCCAGACAAGGCTGGATGTCGGCGCCATCTTTGTTTCTCTGCGCCGCTTTCTACAGGGTTCAGAGCTAAACAAAGAATTCACAGCTGAGGAATGTCGAATGGCTGAGAAACACCTAAAGAAATGTTCAACATCTTTAGTCATAAGGGAAATGCAAATCAAAACAACCCTGAGATTTCACCTCACACCAGTGAGAATGGCTAAGATCAAAAACTCAGGTGACAGCAGACGCTGGCGAGGATGTGGAGAAAGAGGAACACTCCTCCATTGTTGGTGGGATTGCAGACTGATACAACCATTCGGGAAATCAGTGTGGAGGTTCCTCAGAAAATTGGACATTTTACTACCTGAGGACCCAGCTATACCTCTCTTGGGCATATACCCAAAAGATGCCCCAACATATAACAAAGACACATGCTCCACTATGTTCATAGCAGCCTTATTCACAATAGCCAGAAGCTGGAAAGAACCCAGATGCCCTTCAACAGAGGAATGGATACAGAAAATGTGGTACATCTACACAATGGAATATTACTCAGCTATCAAAAATCAACGACTTTAAGAAATTCATAGGCAAATGGTTGGAACTGGAAAATATCATCCTGAGTGAGGTAACCCAGTCACAGAAAGACACACATGGTATGCACTCACTAATAAGTGGATATTAGCCCAAATGCTTGAATTACCCTAGATGCACAGAACACATGAAACTCAAGAAGGATGACCAAAATGCGAATGCTTCACTCCTTCTTTAAAAGGGGAACAAGAATACCCTTGGGAGGGAATAGGGAGGCAAAGTTTAGAACAGAGACTGAAGGAACACCCATTCAGAGCCTGCCCCATATATGGCCCCATACATATACAACCAACCAAACTTGATAATATGGATGAAGCAAATAGGACAGGAACTGGATGTATATCCCTCCTGAGAGATACAGCCAGAATATGGCAAATACAGAGGCGAATGCCAGTAGCAAACCACTGAACTGAGAACGGGACCCCCGTTGAAGGAATCAGAGAAAGGACTGAAAGAGCTTGAAGGGGTTCGAGACCCCACATGAACAACAATGCCAAGCAACCAGAGATTCCAGGGACTAAGCCACTACCCAAAGTCTATACATGGACTGACTCTGGGCTCCAATTCATAGGTAGCAATGAATAGCCTAGTAGGGGCACCAGTGGAAGGGGAAGCCCTTGGCCCTGCCAAGGCTGGACCCGCAGTGAACGGGACTGTTGGCGGGAGAGCGGTAATGGTGGGAGGATGGGGAGGGGAACACCCATACAGAAGAGAGGGGGAGGGGTTAGGGCGATGTTGGCCTGGAAACTGGGAAAGGGAATAACATTTTAAATGTAAATAAGAAATACTCAAGTTAATAAAGATTTAAAAAAAAAAGAAAGAAAGAAAAAAGAAACCAGGCTGAGCGAGCTGTAAAGAACCAGCCAGCAAGCAACATTTCTCCATAATCTCTGCCTCTGTTCCTGCTTTTATATTTCTTTAGGGTCATTCCCTGATTTGTCTGGATGACGGTCTACAAGCCATGAGATGAAATAGACTCTGTCCTCTGCAGATTGCTTTTTGTCACGGTGTTTTATCACAGCAATAGAATCCTTAAGTCAGGTATGTTCCCTCAAGTCTCTATAGGATTTTTATCGTGAAATAACTTGATTTTGTCAAAGGCTCTTCCTGTATCTTCTGAGATAATTATGTGATTTTTTCCTTCATGTACACTTATATAAATTATTATATGTATTTATGCTTGTTGAACTATCTCTGCATTTTCAGGACACATCCAAATTGGTAGCGATCTTCTTGATATGGGCCTGCTTTTGGTTTGCTACCATTTATTTTATTGAGGGTTTTTGCATTTATGTTCATCGTGGTTATTGGGATGTAGTTCTTTCCATCGTCCAATCTTTATCTCTTCCAACTCCTTTTTATCTTCCTGTCTGGTAGAATTCTGTGATGGCTGCATCTGAGCATAGGTTTTTTTTATCTTCCTTAAAAAAAAAAAAAGCTTGGTCTTTAATACTGTACCAATCTGCTCAGTTGTTATGGATCTGTTTATATTGTGGATTTAACTTTGGTCGTTTGTATAAATAAAAAAATTTATTCATTTCTTTTAGATTTTCTTAATTAATAGAATACAGATTTTAAAAGCATTTCTTTATAATATTCTGATTGTGTGTGTGTGTGTGTTGTAAGTTCCTTGTTCTTTCTTGACTTTTCTTTCACGCTTTTATTTTTTATTTTTAATTAATTTATTTTTTTGGTGAGTTAGGCCAAGGTTCTGTGGAGTTTGTTATCCTCTTCAGAACCAGCTCTTAGATCCATGTTTCTTTATATCATTTCTTTGTTTCTATGTCATTAATTTTGCTCTGATTTTTATTATTTCTTGCCATTATGGTGATTATGGCCCCATAGACGCATATATTTATATGCTTAGTCACCAGGGAGTGGCACTATTGGAAAGGATTAGAAGGATTATGAGCTATGGTCTTGTTTGAGGAAGTGTGCCGCTGGGGTTGGCCCATGTCAAGCCCAGAGTCTCCCTTTCTGCTCGTGGATCAGGACGCAGCTCTTAGGTACTGCTCTATCACCTGCATGCATGCCGTCATGCTCCCTGCAACGGCGATAAGGAAGTAAACCTCTGAAACTGTAAGCAACAGCCCAGTTACATGTCTTCTTTATAACAGCTTCCTTGGTCATGTTGTCTCTTCACAGCAACAGAACACTGACTAAGACAGCCACCTACTGCATTTGGGTTTGGTTTATTTTTGTTTCTGCAATTTTTGTGTTGCATGATTACTTGTGTTCTTTATGATTTTTAAAATGTAGGCACTTAGGGCTACAAATTTCCCTTTTAGAACTCCTTTTTTTTCATCTATTTTTTTAAAACGGTTTTTCATGTTTTGAATTATGTATCTATCCTTTATTTTTATGAATAAATATGTGGTTCTGCAAGCTTATGGGCTCCGCATGCATGAAGCATCCTGTGGAGCAGAATAGGGTTCCCTGGAATTGAAGCAGACAGTTGTGAGCTGTTGTGGAAGCACTCGGAATTGAACCAGAGATCTCGTAACCCCTGAATTCTCTCTCTAGCCCCCAGAACTGCTTTTTAATGCATCTCAGAAGTTTTGTTGTATTGGGTTTTAATTTTTATTTAGTTCTAGGAGTACTTTTTATTCATTTCTTGATTTTTTTCTTCAGCATACTCACCACTAAGTAATGAGTTGCCTAGTCTCCTTGAATTTATGAACTTATTAAAAAATGTCAATTTTAAGTTTTATTGCATAATGATCTCATAGGCTTACTTATGATTTTATGAATTTTCTAAGGTTTGTTTTGTGTCTAAAACAGGATGTGGCTTATTTTAGAAAAGCAGCCATGGATTACTGAATATATTGTATATACTGTTGTTTATGTGGACTATACTGTAGATATCTGTTAATTCCATTTTATGGAACATTTATATCTGTTCGTTCCTTGCCATTTCAAATTAGTTTTACTTTGAAATCTATTTTGTCATATTTTAAGACAGCAATGTCTGCTTTTTCCTGATACCATTTGTTTGGAATACTTTTTGTCATTCTTTCCCTTTAATGCCTATCTTTAAAGCTATTATGTTTCTTTTAGAAAGTAAAAAACAGATTGTGTTATTTAATCCATTCAACCATGATATGTCTCTTGGTAGGAAAGTTGAGGCCATTTATATGTAAAGTTATTGAGTTTCGTGTTGAATGCAGTCTTTCTCTTGTGTTCTTAGTTGTGTTTTTTATTATTAATTTATAGCTTCATTTGTTATTCCTGTAGACCATTGGCGGTGCTTATTCACCTCTTCAGTTTGCTTCCAATATTATACTCAGTTGTTTTAGTTGACATGAGTTTGTTTAGGCTATTTGTATTATAGAAAAATTTTCTTTCTTCCTTCACTTAATGGTCTGTCATAGTAGTATCTTGGAAGACAGTAGGTCTGACAGACTGTGGAATACTAACTCAAGACATTTCATAGAGGATCAACATTAGCAACTAAGCTAGAGACCATTATTTGTCCCAGAATGTGACTGTCTTCTGCCTTTGTTCTAAGAATTTTCCCAAGGCTAAATTGAAAAATTGAAAAATTAATGAACTAATTTTTTTTTGACAGAGAAGATTTTAAGACAGTCTAACATTGACTCGGTTGTGTGGTTATTAGAGATGTCTTTTTTCAAATTTACAATGAAAAAGAACAACTGTGGCATTTAAAAAAAAAAGTACAGTTGAGAGAAAAACAGCAGCAGGAGATCTAAAGTTGCGGCCAAGGCTTTTGCTAAAAGAGCTAAATAGATCAAGGGGAGTTCTGATTTGGAGTAAAAGGAGGTAGGTCCTAAGAGCAAGCTGCCACCCAGCTAACCCTACAAACCTGTAAAAAGAAAAGACATAAAGAATTGTCTCTTCAAGAGCACAACCAATGACAGTTGCTACAACTGTGATTCCAAGGTTCAGGATCCAAGCAAGCAGCTGAACTTGACATGTTGTCCATGTGGTTCTGGCTTCAAAGTCATGAAGGAAGTCCAAGTAAAGGGTTGTGAATTCTTTCTTCATGGTTAAGGAGAGTCATTGAAGCCAAGCATTTGGTTGGGGACTCCCTGTATGGAGTCCCAGAGAGGCTATTGTGTGGAGCTTTAAAAGTGAAGCTTAGATTGCACTGGAGACCCTATTTCAGAGGTGCCGGAGCCATGGGATATCTGTCAAGAGGAGCTCCACACAGGGATTGAGATCAGCCTGAAAGGGAGATGTAGCTTGTACCTGGAGAAGCTGCAAAGGCAGAACCATCTAAACTATGTGATGGTGCAGGATTTGGCGTTTGCCTTGCTGGCTTTCATTCTTAGCTTTGGTTCAGTATATGTTTACTATGCCCCATTTCCTCTCTTTTGCAATGGTAATGTGTATTCCGTGTCATTGTATGTTGGAAGAAGGCAATTTGCTTTTTGATCTTACAGGGTGTGATGAGTATTCTTGGCTATCAGCTTGACTACATCTGGAATCTTGACTACAATCCAGAAGTGGAGGACACATCTGTGAGGGACTTTTTTTTTTTTTTTTTTTTTTTTTTTTTGGCTTAGTCCAAATTGAGTGGATCAACTTCTAGTCTGGACCGTTTGAAGTAGCAAAGACACACGCTTTTGATCTGATCTTGAGTCAGGAATTCCCACCTTTAATCTGGGCCATACCTTTTGTTCATACCCTATATAAGGACATGGAAAAAGGGAGCTTTTGCTCTTTGCCTTCTTTGCCTTCTTTTCCCTCTCTGCTCTCTGACCTTGGACTCTGTTGCTATCAAATCTATTTCTTTCCTAGCATTAGAGTCTATTCCTTTGCGATTCTAGCTTATACTGAAGATCAGATGAGACATCAAGCCTTGTGGACTGAGCACTTACTAGATTCTTGAACTTGCCGTTCACACCGAGCCATTGTTGGGTAAGCTGGATTACAGAATGTAAGTCATTCCAATAACTCCACTGTCTATGTATCTATGTATCTATGTATCTATGTATCTATGTATCTATGTATCTATGTATCTATGTATCTATGTATCTATGTATCTATGTATCTATGTATCTATGTATGTATGTATCTATCTATCTATCTATCTATCTATCTATCTATCTATCTATCTATCTATCTATTCTATTTGTTATGCTTTTCTAGAGCAGCAGTTCTCAACCTGTGTGTTGCCTCCCCTTTGGCAAACCTTTATCTTAAAAAGCATTTACATTATGTTTCATAACAGTAGCAAAATCACACTTGTAAAGTAGTAGCATGAATGATTTTATGGTTGTGGGGGGAGGTCACCACAACATGAAGGAGATTCGTGATGTGTACTCTGTGTCACAGAGTGTTGAAAGCACATAATTTGCCTTTTGAGTTTACAGGGGGTTACAGTTAACACATTGCCTTGAGCCTGAAACGTTGGGAGGATAACTGAACACGAAACATGATTATAAATAGAAATCCTTGCAGGAGGCTGTGCTTGTGGGGACTCCGAAGACTTAGCTCCTTTAGCTGCATGCTAATAATCTTCTTTTGTGCATTCTTCTGTACTTAGAAATGTTATCGTTAGTGAAGTCCACATTTGATTTATTACACATTGTGTGGACGAGTTCTTAGAAGCACTAACAGTTGAACAAAGGGCAGCTATCTGCTCCTCTTATTCAGACTCTCCTGTCCTCTGGTGTCTTGTGACTTCACACCTAAGCTTTAACACCCTGAAACAACAGTTTTGCTTTACTGTCCTTCTTAAGGATAGTCCTCTATAGGTCTTGGTCAGGGTGCCGTTGGATTATACTTTGTAAGAAGTATCTTATTGTAAGAAGAGAGTCTTAATCAGAATGCTAAGTAGATTTTTGAGGAAGATTAAATAGGGAGACTTCCTTTAAGGTAAACCGGAATTCAAAAAAGAAAATAGGATCTGTGGTGAAATTTGTAAAATTCGAATACTTTTAGCCCCACCTGTTGCCTGACTTTTCACCTAGGTGGTGAGGCATGGTGAAGCGTAGAGGCGTAATGCTTTTAACGTACAGCTGCTCAGTAAGTGCCTGCTGATATAAATTCATGGGCTAACTGCCAGAATCAGAAGTTACTATGGTTAATGCCAAGCAATGTTTCTTAAAAATAAACCTTTTCAAGGAAGCTAGTTGAAGTGAGAAAACAAGCAGGCTTTTGCTGAGGAATCAGTTGAAACACAGAACGACTCCATTTGACCTCAGTGCTTCCAGCCAAATGCCTCCGCGACAGTGCGTAGCTGGGCCCTGCACACGTGCAGCGGCTGTGCTTCTAAACCACCGTTTGCACAATTGACACTCCTGCCCCTTACAGTTTTGACTTTGTCTAGGACTGAAAATGCATCTACAAACTAGGAGAGGAAGATGCAGCACAGTCATGACAGCAATCTGCTGTCAAACGTCACTGTGTTCTCATCTGGCAGAAAGTAACGGTGGGGGAAGTTCGTTCATTGCAGAACAAAGGAAGGTTTCCAGATAAAAGTCCAGGTCATCTCACAATATTTCTCACAGAATAAAGAAAGCAGCTAAGAACTCACAGACTTCAGCTTTTGTGCCCATCTTCTCTGCCTGTGATGGCCGGTGATGACCAGTGGAGGAAAGTCTCCTGCCTGTCACCTGATGTCTAGCCATTGTGGTCTTGTCAACAGCAGACGGTTTGCTTATTTTTCAGGATAACAAGGAGAAGCCTGCGAGAGATAGTGAAGAAAACACAGTCTTAGCAGCACCTGGCAGTCGGCCAGCATGTAGTGGAGCTCTCCGGAGAATCGAAGCCATTTTTATCCTCCTCCATGGGCCTGGGGATTGGAAACAGTGGCGTCGTTTCTGGAAGAGCAGAGCAGGCTTGCAGCATCATCTTCTGTCTTCTGTGACAGTGCCATGTAGCATTGTTTAAAGTGGCTAACAGTCACTGCCTTCACCTTTATGTGACAGATTTATCTGCATCGACCAGACTTTCAACTGTGAATTATTTCTCACTGTGTCTAAAATGATAAGACTAGTTATTCTTTTTGTGCTCGACCTTTGTGGGGAGTTGGGTGGCCATTTCCTTGCTCCTTTGGTTTCACTGTCTCTAATTCCCAGGCATTTATAGTCATCCAAATTGGATTTGATAAGAATAATTCAGATTCCCCACATTTATTCTCTAATACGCTTCTTCTGCAATCAAGTCCCACTCGGCCATGCTAAGCTTCCCTTGTTCATCCTCTCTGTCATTCAGTTGGATAGAGATGCATAGATCATAGGCACTGGTGATGGTGGAGGGGCGGGGCTGCAGCCTGACGCTCAGAAGCCTACTCTGCAGAATAAGGCAGTGGTAGGTTTTTAAAGAAGGAAAAGAAGAAAGAAAAAAACCCTCTATATAAAATAAAGGAATGTGTTATTTTAAAAGCACGCAAACAAATCTCAGGGCTGTCCAAGGACGGAAGCTGCAGAGTCACGTGACTCTTTTTAAAGAGCTTATGGCTTTTTTTTTTTCCAACCAGAATAATGATCACAGACACTCTAGGAATTACATTGTTGGGGATCAAACTCAGAGCCCTGAGTATGCTATTCAAATCCTCTACCCCAGTCACATCCTTAGCATATGTGATGTATCCAGTGCGGGGGGGGGGGCGGGGGGGGGAGGGGGGCTGTGGGCCCTGTGAGGACTGTTCCCATCTGGACCAACAGACAGAGGATTCCTTGTTGGCAGCACCCTCTACAGAACTGGGGCCAGTTCCCTTTTTCTCAGTACACCAGATGTGGAACACTTTGGAGTCTCAACGTTGTGTGAGCAGGATCCTGATCTGAATTTCCCATCGTAAGTGGGCCCTGTACTCTCGGATGTCTCCACACAGGAGCCCCCGGCCTCCTGGAGTGGCGGAAACTTTAGGGTGAAAACCTACTTCGTTGTGTGCTTTCAGCTCGGGCCCCTGCTCCGATCATATTTTGGAGACACACAGAAATTCATTTTATACTTGTCTTTTGAGGCATTAGAAGGTTAAAGAACACCATTTAAGCAGACATTTTAGTTGTCTCGGTGAGGTGCTTTGCTTGGAAGATGTTTTTTCTGAACATGGTTCCAGAATGGAGTCCCGAGAGGGGAACTTATTGTGAGACACTTCCAAGAAAACAAGTGTTGTGACCTCAGTTTCTTCAAAACCAAGGAGTTGTTCTTGGAATGTGTTTTCGTGCTCCTCCCAGGTGTAGCAGATAGGAGTCAGTTTACTTCAGATTGTTCATTACAACTGGCTGTTGTCTATACATAGATGGAAAAGCATGTTTTTGCCTCATACAGCTTGTCCTTATGATTGTACACAGCTTGGACTCATAAGAACTTCACTTATGCGACTCTTCTTAGCCCCCAGAGTGTAGATCGTCTGATGCTCTGAATAATGTTGGCTATTGCATGAGACTTTAGTCTGTCTCAGTTTTAGGCTCCATTTTCTCAGGTCCTACTGCCAGTTAGATCGGTAAACAATGGGTCTTATCATGTTTCTACTTTGTGAATGATTCTGTACCCCTTCTCGATTCTGGCAGCTTAACCACGGTCAAAGCCTATACCTTTTGGGATTCTAGCTTACTGAGGCTTTTCATGAGTAAGGTTTCTTTGAACCTATCCCAGTTTTCTCTACTCTCAATGCTATTTGCCCTTGCCATTTAGTTGTTAGGAGAGGAATATAACATTCAGTTTGGGCAATGTGGGTTCATAGGTCACAGCTGTTGTGATAGGGCCTGCCCTGGGCTTATTCACGAGGGGTATGTGAGTGTGTGTTGGTATAGGTGAGTATACAGTTATCTTTTACAAATATAGCAAGACCGTAGTCAGACTGATTCTCATAGCAAGACTGTAGTCAGACTGATTCTCAAAGAAGAATGTGTGTGTAGGAATCATACCATGCTTCTAATACAAACACCTATAGCAACAATAATCATCTCGTTCTAAAAAAAGATTTATTTATTTTATGTATATGAGTACATTGTCGCTCTTTTCAGACACACCAGAAGAAGGCATCAGATCTCATTACAGATGGTTGTGAGCCACCATGTGGTTACTGAGAATTGAACTCAGGCCCTCTAGAAGCTAGTCAGTGCTCTTAACCACTGAGCCATCTCTCCAGCCCAATTCTCACCTCTTATAAGCAAGCCAGGTAATGTACAAAGTTGAAGAAATTCTCTGTCATGTCTCTCCTAAAGTGGATGTTTACTGAGTAATAACAGGGTAATTCAAGGAGAATATGGCATCAAGACTTAGTATCAATGGCCATGGTGTGTCTTCTTAGTGACCATGAAATTATAGTAGCTACTATATGAAAATAAAAAGAGATTACTTAAAACTATTTTAGAAACTGCATGAGCAACTTTTATTTTAAAAGTTACTAAAATATTAACAAATGTTCAGGAATTTATTTAAATGGGTGTTTGCATGGACACATCAGCACACCATCTGAATAAAGCAGGGTCCAGTGTTGACCTGATGTCTCCCTCCCAGTGCTTTATAGCTAATTTCTTCAAAATATTGCCTATACGCTCTGTCTCTGCTTTTCTATCTGTACTCTCTTCCTCGGTCCTGTCTAGCCTGAGGCCTTTAGCACTGCATAAAAACATCCTGAGGGCAGAAACTGATCTATTCTGTTTACTAGGCTAGCCCAGCATGAACAGAAGATAATGCCTAATCCCTAATCAGCTTTCAACAAATGTTTGTTAAGAAGTGAATGAATGAACATAATAGGGTATTAACGACCCATAAAATGGAGATACCTGTGGAGAGCTTTCTGCTTTTAGGAAGGTGCCTAAGCTAAATGCTAAGGAGGAAAAGGGTCAGACAATCACATATTTCATATGAATTCAACCACTTAACGTGTGGGAAAAGACCAAAAGGAAACCTGCTATTATGGTATCAGTGGGGTCCTGAAATAGGGTTGGAAATGATGGTTTTCTTTTTGTGTAATTTTAATACACTGCCAAACATTAATTCTAATTAATCAAAAAAAAATCACAATCCAGGTCTGAGCTTGGCAGGAACTTCTCTGTGAGTTCCTGGCCAACCAAGGCTACATAGTGAAATCAACCAAACAGCAGGAGCAACAACAGAAAACACAAAAACAACATGAAAAGAAGTGAAACAAAATCCCATTATACTTAGCCAACATAAAGCACACAGTGGATTTCAGTGCACTTTACCTTGAGTCTCAACTACAGCAAATAGGATTGAAGCTATTGTGATGTTCTAGGGGAGCAGGTATACAGTGAGTGTATTTTATTTTTCAGATAATAGATTAATTGTTACTTACCATTGTAGTTAACTCATCCTTATGTTTCTAGATAATTCCATGTTGTAAGACAGAAGTAACGACAGCAATATTCTCTACTAGAAGATTGTGTAAATCTCTACGAGACTGGTGTGTAAAGTAGACACTAGGAATAGTCTATAAAAAAATGAGCCATGGTCTTTTTCTCACTAAATTGTCCCAGGGACCCTCTAAGGGAAGCTCTATTATCATCACCATTATCATAATCATCATTAGTACTTATTTTAGATGAGAAAATGGAGATTATCCTGCTTATACAGTTGGCCTAGTGCTAGACTGCTACTACAGTTTAGAGCTTGTATGGAGTTGGCACGGGGCTGGTCTGAAAGGATATGCAGTTGCAGTTGAAGTGAAGTTCTTAGTTGGGGCTTTGACGCCATAGCTTTTATTGATCTTTCCTATTCCCAGGTTCACAATGCCCCAAACAGTGCAAACTGTACCTAGAACTGACCATTGCAAGAATTAATAGCCACTACTGTACACTGTGTTACAGTGTGTGATCTTCCCACTATGGCTGGCAAAAGAGCTCATGGTTAGCTTGGATCAGAGTGAGTACTGCTCACTATGAGAATGCAATGAGAAGAATTTGGAGGACTATTGTTAGTCCTGAGAAACATATAACAGCAGAGCACTATCCAGTACAGAAAGCTGTACTTTACACAGCTAAAGTGTAAGGTAGAAAAGGGCCAGGACAGCTATGTCTGCTCTTGGAGGTGTGGAGGAGTCAGAAGACAGGCGGCACAGACAGTATTAGAAACTACAGCCTTTGTCTCAAGAGACTCCAAGCATGCTGAGGAAAAAAAGGAAAAGAATCATTCTCCACTTTTCTATCAAGGGAGTTATATGCACACGATTAAATATAATCTGAAGACCCACATGTGGTAGAGGCAAGAGGATCAGAAATTCACTGTCATTCTCAGACTTCATAAGGTATTTCAGGCCACCTTGGGCTATGCGAGACCCAGTTTGTGAACAAATAAATTAGAGACATAAAAAAGAATACAGTAAAAACTCATTTTCCTTCCTACAGCCTCTTTTCTCTAGAGGCAACCTTATTAACAGTTTCTTGGGCACTTTCTCTGAAATACTTTATGCACAAAATTATATATTCAGCAGTTGTGTGTATGCTCTTTGAAAAGCACATATCGTATCAAAGCACACCCACCTCCCATCCTCCCATAATAATCTTGCCTTTGAGCAAGGCACTTGGCCAAGGAGGGTGGAGGGTGAGAGCTGAAATTTGGTGAGCCATGTTCTCAGGTGGCTCCTGAGTCTGCCTGAAAGGGGAAAGGTACAGTGTGTGGTCGTGGGCTTGTCCTATCAGCATAGCTACCCTCTCTCTCCCATCATTGCCCAGTAGTTTGCTGTCGTGAACAAAGCGCACTCTAACTAGCTTCTGATTGGCGGGCATCTCAGCTCTTTCGCTTTTTTTTTCCCTCATAGCAGAAAAAGTGGAGCCAATTTCCTCGTCTGCACATTGTGTGCAGCTGCGTGAGCGTGTCTGAGGATCAAGTTTGGCGTGCTGGTCTTGAGGTTCTGAGAGATTTTGGTTTCAGAAGAGAAACAAAACATGTTGATTTAAAAAGACTCGTGCGCCAGGGGTATTTCTTCTTTGATTTTTTTGTAAACATTATTCCAAATTCTCATCATTTTCAGCCTTGATAATTGCCTTCCAGCTGCTCTGGGAGCACTTGCTTCTCATGGTCTCTAATTATCTTGGCAGGTCCTAGCCTCTTTACCCCTGTCCTCGCCCTCTGTCAGCAGGGTCCTGGACATGGCAGCCCCTTTCTCACTCTTGGGGAGATTCTTCATCAGAAGACTCAATATCTACCACCCACTTGACCTTTACGGAAGGGTGTGGTTCAGCATCTGAAGATCTTGGCTCCTCCCATTAAGTTTCAATGTGTTTTCTGTCTCTCCAAAACATAGGAACAATTTAACCTCAAATGAAGAGATTTTCGCAGAAGAATCTCTATTTGCAGGCTAAATCATGAGGGAGACCGTCTTGGAATGGTTGTCTGGGCCTAGAAATCTAAACTTTTGTCTGCCTACTTGAGGCAGCTCGCTGTTGGCCCCAGCCTCTCTAGACCTTTTAGAGTTCCATGGTTCTGCAGTAGAGATGATTTATAAGTTTGTTGTTGACATTTATAGCTGGTTAAGTAGCTAGCTATCAGCAAGTTAAGTAATCGCTCCCGAGAACCTGACACAGAGTCATTCTTCAAGATACAGGTGTGAGATACTCACTTAAAAAACAGTCCACGTTCACACTTAACGTATGTAAAAATATACGAGGGGATTTCCGAGGTCTTCATCTATATTATAATTAGGGTTGTGTCTGCATGTTTTCTCATAATGCTTTCCCCAGTCTTGGTGCTGAATACTAAATTGGTATTTACACAAGCAAAGCACCCTTAAGCCACAGCCCCTGCCCCGCCTCTCCTAACTAAAGCCTAAATCCTTCCACTTGACATATGCAAAGAACTGCAGGGAAATGACATTAGGGAACTTGAGGGATCCTAGCTAATTCACTCAACTATTCTTTCCTAAGGAAATAATTCTCTGACGGCAGTTTGATTGGGCTGTGAGGGATGAGGTTGATTTTCAACTTTGTGGTTTCTTCCTCTTACGGGGCTCCTCAGATAATCTTTTTTTTTTCTACCTTTAAGTGCCCAGTTCTTCCAGGAGCACCAATATTCCAGTTAACAAATTAGTGCCTCCAGTATCTTGACAGTATCTGAGGAGAGCAGGGGTTAGAAATTAGTTGTGTACTTTAGGTAAACTACCACCCCGCAACCCAATAACTAGTTTCTTCCTTGGCGAAAAGCCAGAATATCCTTGAGTATCTAGGAAATTTTGTCCTTACCAATGGCCAAAGATGTGACAGGTGATTGGGGGACTTTGATTTCTGACCTGGTTCCTCAGTGATTTTGGGGTTGCCACTTCAAGAGGGGGAATGTTGCAGGAGTGATAAAGGTCTATTGAAGAAAAAAGCTCCTTCTGATCTGGCCTGAATAGAGATCTAACATTTTAGCCACGGGATCAACCTAGGAAGGCAGGCCTACTGTAACCCACTCACAAAACATAGGTGCAATAATATTTTCCTTTAATGATATACTGTATTTTTCTTTCCCAGAATTCTTACCCTCTCCTATAGTCCTATGAGTCAAAAGGCTCAACATGACCTTCCTATCTTACTTTTCCTCTATCTTTTGAAGTTGATCACAACTCACATTTATTTTTCTCTGAAACTTTCAGGTGCCTTATTTCTTTCTCTAAAGTACCCCTATTCTTGCCCTGTTATGGTGTGCAGTCACAGTGTGGGCCTCCATGCCCATAATTCAAGTACCAGGACTTTCTACCATCTCTGTTCTCTTCCTTTGAGTGGCTGGAGGGGTGTTTTTCATTTGAATTCTAGTAAAACTGTCTTTAGCCTCTGACTGGTCCATTCTTAAATTCTTTCATCAATGAGACTAAACCTCCAGAAAGAACCCCAGTTTTCCCAGAATAAGTCCCTTCTGCAATAATGTGAAAAACCAAAGTCCAGAGGCTGTCGGAGACACTTTTTGGCCATGTAGTAGGACTTGCTATTTGTGGTGTGACTGAGCAACTTCAGGAAGCACCTTGGGAGCTGGGGACCTTTCAGTCACATCCCATTACTAGCTTTGTTTTTCTTTATTGAAGCCATGAAGGGAAGAAGTAGTCACCGGGTCTCATTTTTTCAGCTCTAAGAATATCAAAGCTATTTTTGTGCGATGGTAATAGTCTCTGTACACGTACTGTGTATGTAGGAAAAGGCACATATTGATGTTGATTGACTGATGTGAACCCCGAGAGATTCTCATTATCACTCTGTACAGCTGAAGAAACAAGGGCATTAAAAAGTGAAATGAGTCGCCTAAGGCCCCACAGGGCAGCTGCTGGGTAGGAGAGCCAGTTCAACCCTGGCAGGCTACACTCCTAAATACTAGATTAGAATGGAATCACTTGAGGAAATGAGTCTAATTATTTTTTCCTGTACATAGCATGTTGATGAACCTTGCATAAGAATAGCATTTCCCAGGCTAGTCCTTCACAGGACTAGGCAAGATTATTTGAACCTAGCGCGTCTCTGGATCTTGTCAAAATCCTTGACCGTTTTTCATTATGTCTTCTTAGGAGCTCATGTTGAAGAAATGCCTTTATAAGTCTGAAGTCTCATGTCTCCTCCATTTTTCCTGAAACTGCCGGGAAGTCGACCTGTGAACAGATAGGGTCCTTCCTATCATGTCTATATGAATGGGGATTGATTATGAAATACAAATTCAAGGCAGGTGTGGTCTACAGGTAACTGCATTGTATCCTGTGATGCATAAAACCATCACCAGTGTATAAACAAGAGTTTGTCCCTAAGCTATACCTTTGAGGCTTTTAATTTTTAATTTGTCTGTGTGTGTATGTACGTGTGTGTGTGTGTGTGTGTGTGTGTGTGTATGTGTGTGTCTGTGTGTGTGTCTGTGTGTGTGTATGTGTGTGTGCGCACACATGTGCTTTGGTATTTTTGTCTTACTAAATTTCTCCTCCTTCTTCCTCTTTTTTTTCTAGTTTGTTTTGATTTTTGTTTATTTTTTTTTCTTATTCTGTGGGGGAGAGAGAAAGAATATAAAATTAGATGGTGGGGTGGTGGGTAGAGTCTGGGTAGAATATATCAAAACATATTATATGAAAAAGTTTAAATAAAAATAAAAATAGAGACAGAGATAGTTTATTCTGGAGCCAAAATATATGTAACCACAGCCTGTGAGCATACATATAGGCCACCTCAAATTCCATGTTCCAACACAGTAACAATTTGAGGATGCTTTTATGGAAAGCAAGCAAAGAATGCCATACATCAACGTTCTTTTCAAAGACATTGGTAGAAGCAATGGTTAGGTTGTTAAGTCAAAGCAGGAAGGCTCTGGGATAGGCTCTGCATACTGAAGTTGACACTTGTAGCTTTCTGATTGGTAGAAGCTAGTGTCTGGTAAGTTAATACATACCAAACGTTTTGATATTCTAATACGTTAATCAGCTTTGTAGGAGGGTCGGTAAAAACTGCAGCTTCTTTCTAGAAACTGTTTTGTTCATAACTTTTGCCCCAGAGGAGACAGTCTAAAAACAGAGTGTCCAGAGAACTTCAGGTTCTTTTTAAAATGACACGTTGGAGCCACTATGAATGTAGAAGTTACATGTTTCCAAGACCATTTGTCAAGTTGCCTTGCCTGGGAACAAATGTGCTCCTTGAAATGTTTTATGCTTGCTGTGTCTTCTGTTAGCAGTTCGTGTTTGTAATTGCAGGCACAGTTCTCAGTGAGTGCTGTCTTTACAGTGTGTAGTCCTTTGCTTTCAACTTTCAGAAGAAAAACAATATTGAACCAGCCAGTCTCCCACTGTCAGGCAGCTCTGTGGGTGCCTGGGATTTGCAAAGGTACTTCACTTTGATTTTCTGTTAACTGAAAGTCACAATATGTATTAGGAACAACTTCTGGTGTGGGAAAGCCTTTCGGGTGGGCAATTCATTTTGGAACCTGTGCCGAGATGTTCATTAAGAAATATCAGCTGCACACAGACTTTTTATTATGTTTGTTTTATTATGTTTGTTTTCTAAAGAGAGAGAGAGAAAAAAGGAAAGGCGGGCATGAAGTTGGGGGTGGGTGGGAAGATGGAGACAATCTGGGAGGAAATGGGGAAGGGAAAATGAGACCAGAATATATTGTATAGCATTTTTTTTTTTTTGACTGTGGCTGGATGGCCAGGAACTAAAGGCTGGATAGCCCAGGGACTTTGGATAGAAGCAAACATGACTGGCAAAAAAAAGTCAATGAAATGATTCCAAATGATATTCTTTTATAGTCAATAGATTGGTGTCTAGCCCACTCATCTTCAAAGAGGCTTCACCCAGTAACTGATGGGAACAGATGCAGAGACCCACAGTCAAACATCAGGTGGAGATGGAGGAAATCCCTTGGAAGACAAGGAGGGATGAGGACACCAGGAGAGCATGGTCCACAGAACTAATTAAGCGGGGCTCACAGGGGCTCAGGGGCTCAGAGAGACTGAAGAGACAATCATGGAGCCTGCATGGGTCTGCACTAGGTCCTCTGCATATGTGTTATGGTTGTTTAGCTTGATGTTTTTGTGGGACCCTTAACAGTGGGAGTTGGGGCTGTCTCTGACTCTTTTGCCTGCTCTTAAGACCCTTGTTTTTTTTTTACTGGATTGCCTTATCCGGCCTTGATATGAGGGTTCGTGCCTGGTCTTATTATAATTTGTTATATGTTGTATTCAGTGGATATCTCTGTGAGACCGGCTTTTTTCTAAAGGGAAATGAATGAGGAGTGGATCTGAGGGAGAGAGGAGGTGGCAAGGGCTGTGGGGGAGGAGTGGAAGGAGGGGAAACTGTGGTTGAGATATAACATATGCGAGAAGAATAAAAAAACCTAAAATTTCTTTAAAGCTAAAAAAAAAAATTAGAAAGTCAACTAGTAAGGACGAGGGAGCTATCTCTGCGACTTATAGAATCAAGATAAAAAACAATCCTTGAAGGGCAAATACAACAGCAAAACAAAACAAAGAAAGAATCCACACAAGAGAAAAGTTTGCTCCGGAGCTGTTTGGGTGTGAACTATCTGCTGCTTAGTAAATGTCAGTCCCTGGAGGCCATCCTCACCCTCAGGCTCTTGTGCCTCACTGTGGGTCTCTTGTCCACAGCGGGTTTGCCCTTGGATCCCTGTTTGATCTAACGCTGCCAACTAACACCTGTGGTTAATTTTGATTGTCCCGCTGGTTCAGGCACTTCCACTCAGCTGTGGTTGTCTCATGCTTGTCAGCAGCATGAAGAAACACAGCATTTAGTGGCGGTTTCAACTGTGTATTCAGAGATCTGAGATACTTAGACAGATAACTCTGGAACAACAAAGTTTTGGGAGATGAGTAAATGTGGTGATTTAGGTGTTTATGAGAACTGTAAATCTTTCCTGCATGCTGCTTTGGAAGCATTTTAAGATTTCTTTCTCCTTCCCCATGGGTCCCAAATTCTTGGAAATGATTGATTGGAGATGATCAAACCTAACTGCTCCAACTTACTTATTTAGAGAGTGTCATCCGGAATCATGGTTTTTAAGTTTAAAGGAATGAAACAAATTTACATTTTGAAATAATTTGTCATTAGCTAAGAAAATAATTTACTAGGATGTCATCTTTCATTCCCCTTCCTACTGATTAAATTGGAAGTTTCTAATCAGAAGTTCATGCATCATATATTTTTTTTTTCTTAGAGGCAGAAGCTAACCGAAGAGAGTTAGCTTGCATTCAGCGTATTTCCAAACGACTACAGGAAAGGGAATGGCTAGTTAGCTCGTGGCCCCTTGATGGCGATTCTTCAATTTTAGCATGTATCAGAAACTCTTGCGAATTTTACCATAAAATACAATTTATAGGTTCTACCTTTAGACAGTGTGACTCACTAGATTTGAGGTTGGCTTTGGAAATCTACACTTTTGTTTACACTTTTACAACCTACATTTTTTCCCAATAGCTCGGATGTGTGCTTTAGAACCTCATGGGAAACCTCAGGGAGGTCCAGTATGTTTCTATCATAGTGTATAGTTTCTGAATTTAGGAAAAGTCTAGCCATTGTGAATTACCTAATGTTGTAAATAAGAGAAAAGAGCTCCTTGAAGTCTAGAGTTCTAAACTACATGCTTTAGGCTGAGGGAATTTTCTAGAAAAAAAGGCCTCTGATGAGTATTTGAGTGTAACCTGAGTTTTGGGTATAGTCTCAAGCAGAAGATAATAAGGATGTAGGATTAAGGGGAGTGAAGGAGTTAAGCAAGTGTCTCAGTTAAAGGCCAGCTTTGGCCCCATCCCACCTGGAGCACTGGGACATGTATTATACAGCACAGTTTGTCTTACTCTGAATAAAGAGATCAGCCTTCTGTAGCTCATATCAGTGTGCCATTGATTTTGAGCTTAACTGGCGGGGATGTATGTCTTATCACCCTATTAATGAAGCAACCCTGTTGCCACATGAGGCATTTCTTATAGGAAACTTTCTCTAGAGCCACTGGTAGCCCACAGTTCCTGACAGCTGAGTGAGAGATGAGAGAATGCAATGTGGGGTCCATTGGCATCTACTACACTTTGATGACACAGCCACACTGGACTCTCTTCACAAATGACTCTAATTCTTGGTCATTGTGGCCACCCTAGTTCTAATATTTTATGTAAATATTATGACTTTCATAATCCTCCCTTCATGATTCCTTTTATAATTAGAAGGGGAAATATGGGCAATATAGACACTTGCCTTTTAATAGAATTTGTCATCTTGCGGCAAAGCATGTAAAATATGACAGTGTCCTTTGACAATTTCGACACCCATCATCAAGAAGAAGAACATGATTTCAAATATTGAATTGTGGATTCCCAGACTGCTGTAAAATCCTAGTCATTTGCACATGATTCTGTTTCGTGCTTCTTGTAATGATATTGTCTATTGGGAAGAGGTTCTTTTGCTTGGAACTTTCAGTGAGAAATATGCTCTTCTGGAAACTACTGAACCTGTTGTCATTGGTTACTTGGCTACATTAAATAAAACAGCTTCTTCTAAACTGCATTTCTGCAGAACGGGAGTGTGTTTGTACTGTGTTCTGCACAAAGCAAATTGTGTGCTGACACCCTCTTAGAGAATTACACAACGTTTTACATTATTAAAGTCTCTAAATACTCTGCGAGTAAGGACGCTGCTGACTTTCGCATTTGACTATTTCCTAGAACCTGATTGCTCATGGAAGAACTGCCTGTCATGGGTATTCCAGTCCTTCCTACTGTTATTCTTCAGAATACTTGTATCTTTGTACAAAACTAATGTTCCGTAGAGCACAGTAGAGGAATATGGAAATCAGATTTTCTTCCTCAGAACATATAAACAACCAGTAGCTTTGTAAACACTGGTTAGCTCTGGAAAACCAACTCAATAGCTTCCTGTAAGTGCCAGGCAAGAGCAAGGCAACCACAGGAGTCAGAGGAGCTTCTGGGGATAATGGTAGATTTCCATCCTTTTTTTTTCTATACTGAAGGGCCATAGAGGCAGTAATATATTTAATGAGGGCTTATAAGAGATATATCAGGCTCCATAAAACATTTTACTCACATTAACCTATAATGACTTAATGGGCAAGAAGTTTCTAGTTCTTAGTTTCAAATGTTTATTAAATGGCTGGATATTTTTCATTTTCATTTTTATTTTTTGGAGTGACTTCTCCAAGGGGAATTATGCAATATTAAAAAGATAGAATATTAAAAATTCAGCCAAGAAATACTAGTACTGCTCTGGTGATGAGAACTGTGGTCCAGTGCCTCTGAATTCACACAGGTCCCCATGTTCTCAGTGGAAGGTACCCTCCCAGCATCATCTTATTAAAAATATTTGAATTGCTGTGGGTATGTGGCGTTGACTTCTGTGCAAGAATGACCTTCTGTGAGCTGCAGTCTAAGGTATTGTGAATTATAGCAGTGAATGAATATTTATTTGGAAGAAAAACAGCAAATATTTACAGTTTGTTTAGCACTCTGCAGTTTTATAAGAAGCTCCCCTATCATTTTTTGTACTCACAGAAACCCCAAGAATGTTAATATTAGAAGTGGAGAGAGATGAGAACCTGAGGAAGACTGTTCAGTGCTGTCTTGCAAAACCAGGGGCTTCACCATCATTTACCTCTCTCTGTCTTTCTGTCTTTCTGTCTTTCTGTCTTTCTGTCTTTCTGTCTTTCTGTCTTTCTGTCTGTCTGTCTGTCTGTCTGTCTCTCTCTCTCTCTCTCTCTCTTGTTCATGTGCTTGTGCGAGTGCATGTGCGCTTGCGTTTGTGTGTGTGTGTGTGTGTGTGTGTGTGTGTATACATGTGTGGAGCCTAGAGGTTGATATCAAGTATCATTTTCCTCCTTTTTCAGTCTCCACCCTATTGGTTGAGACTGGATCTCTCACTGGTGTGGAGCTCACTGATTGGCTAGATAAGCTGTACAGCAAGCCCTAGGATTCTCTCGACTCTCTCCTTAGGGTAGGGATTACAGTTATGTGCCAAAACATCCCCAGATCTTTACATAGTTGCTGAACACCCCAATTTATTTCCCGTGCAGTTTGCTTACTGAGGAATCGCTCCAGTTGTTTGCCTTGTCCTTGATCATAAGTGACAGCTTTCTTGCTATCATAAGAAAATTCTAGAATGAAATCATGAGGGCTTTCCTGCCCTGGTCTTAATTCCTTCTTGATTGTTTATGCTCAGTCACCTCAGTCACAATTCAGTAATAGGTTTCCTAACTCCTGATCTCTTACTTAGCAATAGTCATTCTTGACCCACAGGAAGATGATAAGACTTAACATGTGCCTACTGCTTTGGGGTGAAGAAGTCAGAGGTCATATTTCAGCCCTGGGTAGGGAAAAGAAGATTATGATACCACAAATGCTGATGAAGGGACAGTCACCCAGTAGACAGGTGGTAGAGGGACAGTAGGCTGGTACATTTGGGATTGCTGAGAAGATACCTTGGTTCAGACTGCTGAGGCCTGGTTGGTCAAGATGGAGAAGCATGTCTTCCATTAGGTGCAGATGGGGCCATTCCCCACCCCTGCTTAGGATGACATTGCTCCATTTAAAGCGTTTTCCTGTTCTTATGTCTAGTCTGCTTCTCTAGAGGTTTCTAGTTCAGGTGTACTCTGATCACAGCCCACTCAAACACAGGAGTGAACTGAGGTCAGAATTGGCTTGGTAGAGCAGGATGGAGGTAGGAATCAATTTAGAACATGCTAACTTTGAAGGAAGATATGAAAAAATGTAGCTTGAAGTATCAGTTTGAATTATAGAGAAACTGAACAAAACCTGAGCTCTAGATGTGTAACTAGCTAGTGTATAGTGACTTAGGCATAGGCAAGAGTACTTAGGGAGACTCTGGGGCTAGACAGAGTCAGTGCACACCACTCAGGTGGTTATAAATCACAGGCTCTTATCTTGAATAAGTCAGCCTAATTTCATATCCAAGGTCCTCTTTTTAATAGTCTGAGAGTAACGTAATTTCATCTGTTAGACTTTACGTCCTGTAGGCAGTGAAAGCACCTGAGGGCACAATCCGGTCATTAGTGTGTGTATGTGTGTGTGTGTGTGTGTGTGTGTGTGTGTGTGTGTGTGTGTGTGTGTGTATGTGCAGAGGCTGGACCCTCCAGCCACTTTCCTTCCCAGCCTTGCTAAGAAATGGTGCCTGTGGCTTTGTCTGTGTAGCACAAGCTCCACCCATCTCTTCTCCTTGGCTTTTCTGTCAACTCTTAAAGACCACAAGGAAACATGAAGCCATTTCACATGTCTCTTGCCTTTCTTCTTCTAGTTCAGGGTCTCTCTGGTCTGGAAAGGCAAGAAGGATAGTTCATGCCATATTGTTTTTCATAATACCATTAATTCCCTAATCCTCATAAGAGCTTAACCATGGTACATGCTTTTCTGAGGTCCTGGAGTATCAAGGCCACTACTAGCTTGAACCAAGGGATGAAAACACACACACACACACACACACACACACACACACACACACACACACACATAACACACACACACACAGAGAGAGAGAGAGAGAGAGAGAGAGAGAGAGAGAGAGAGCTCAAAATATACTCTAACTAGTGTTAAAGTCAGACGAGAAAATAAGCAGGCCTGTAGTCTCCAGAGTGTGGTGCCAAGAACAAAAGGAAAGATGGCTCTCAGGAAGCCAGAGTGCCCCACAGGAGACACATGGGACACCTAGAAGCTCCTATGACAGCAGTGGGGTGGCAAGCTGGCAGATGCACATTCAAGAGGAGGGCAAGTGGGCTCAGAGCTACCTGACCTTGGTCACGCCTTTGGTGGTCTGTGGTAAGGAAGAGGTTTCCTGGCAGCACCCTGTAGAGTCATCACTGCTTTGTGCAGGGTCATGTGGCACGAGCACTGTATTCCTGCACAGGATTCCTGGTCTGTTCCTCTGATTGCCAACCTTCCTGGAGTACAAATTCCCTGGGCAGAGCAACACAATTTATATTCATAAGTCTTCAGCTCCCAGCACAATATCTGACACATAGCAGATTCTAATTTAAATTTAACAAATGACTGAAAGTCAGGCTTTCTAAAAGAATTGTCACGTTGACCAGAAATAGGGCTGAAATTATGTAAAATCTCTGGAAACTTTCTTCTTCTGGCTATGTTGAGAAAAGGAATGCCAGGGCTGTGTTCTTTGTCCTGATGACTTTGTTTTCTTGGTTTTGGTGATGAGGGTGGCAAAATGTAGACCAGGGTTTGGGCATTTGCACCCTCACCAAATATAGACATGGGATTCTTAACATATCTTGGAGATATTTTAACTCCTGGGTGCAATTCAGAAACAAATCAATTTCTCATGGATACATATACCCTCTGACAAAGACATTTCACTCTGAGAGAGAATAGCTAACAAAGAGGATACATGAAAGCAGGATTTTATATTTAAATACTCACAGTCTAGCAGTTATTAGGAGAAAAATAAATGAACAAGTGTTTAAAAACAGAGGGATGGGGGCACAATCTTCTACTTATCCAAAACCTTAGAAGGACACAGAATTCTCAACATATTCTGTTTAAGAGATGTTTCAGTGAATCCTTTAAAGCAGAAAGATTAAGTCGTAAAAAAAATTCAAAGCATAAAAATAACATTTAGGGTGGGGCCTAGGAAATGCTGATTCCTTATTTCCCAGTGAGAATAAAGGCTTAGGGAGGTGAGGGAAAATTTTTGAGGCATTAGGATTCACCATTTCCACTTATGAAGAAGTATATGATTTTTGCCAAGGAATTACACATAGCAGACTGAATCCACTTTTAGCTTCTAAATCAATGTTGGAGAGCTACACAGCTTGGACCTGTCTCTGCTGTTTGAAATGACTAAGGGGCCCTTAGGTGAAAGGTGGTCTGTAAATGTAAATAAATATTCTTGTTATTTCATTACTGTTCTGAGTTATGTTGTCAGGAGCACCGTCCTCTGGACTGGGAACTCGAGCAGAAGGGAAATGCATGGTAACCTAAAGATTAAATTTCACAGCTGTAAACACCCAAAAGAACTTCTGGCAGAGAACTGTCAGCTGTAAATTTACAGCCTACTCAGGCAGCCGAGCTTTGCTGAAAGAAAAAAAATGCTCTTGAAAAAAAAATATGTTTTTCTAAAGTTTGATTTTGAAGAGAAATCAGATTTATGTATTTTTAGCAAGCATGGGGGTAGTGAAGGGGTTGAGATGGGAAGAATATCAGAAGCACTTTGGAAGACATGGAGATTTTTCTTTGCTTTGTTTTCTCCTCCAATGCGTCCATTTCTGCTTCTTTTTATGATTAACCATCTGGGTTGGAATAGCTGGCGAAATCATATTTATTGAGTGCTAACTGGGTACTTGGGCCAGTGTTGGTGTTTGGGGGACCATAGAATAGACAAATGTTGAAGGTTTGGTCCTTGCCATTCTGTAATATCTAGGCAAGGGGCAAAAAGCAACCAAAAGGAAAACAACAGGGACCATCCTTAAAAGGATCCATCATTAGAGGTTGGAACAAGTGGTTCTTCTGAGTGTGTGGGTTGCAGCCAGCAGCACACAGAGTTCCAGAGGCTCCTCATGGCATCAGACTCTGAGGAGGGGAGTTCTAACACAGCTTGTTTACCCACTGTGTTCTGCATGGCTCCAGGGCTTTACCTGACTGTGGTGGTGAGAGAATGAGGAAAGGCTGAGATTGGATGGACTACACTCTCTGGCGGAGAAGCTTCAGCATCTAGAAGCACAGGTTGTCGATTATTTATAGTTGAGCAGTGAGGCAGGGCTATTGCATACAGATAGACAAGGAGTCAGTGTTATGTGGGGAGAAAGCTACAGTGGACAGTTCTGTCTGCACTGTCAGCATCCACAGTTGAATCGGAGAGGAAGGTTTTGCCATCATCGAACCTCATCTGAAGGAGGCTTTTCCGTTCTCATGGGGCTGAGGCATGGCTTATCCAGGTGGTTGAGCCCATGTCGACAGCACAATCAACTCAGAAATCCATCCTTTGCTCTCCCAAAAACCCATAGCAGCTACTCATATAGGTGAGGCCCTGTGAGCGCCTGTACCATCAATGGTTTAATGGTGATGGGCCCCGTCTTGTGCATATAGGTAGCAACTACTACTGTGGTTTTATGGATAAACCCAGAAGACAGCATTTTCCAGAATTCTTTCTCTTCCTTTGACTCTTACAGTGTTTCTGTGATGTTCTTTGAACCGTTGTCAGTGACATAGATGTCCCTTTTAGGACTGAGCACTCAAAAGTCACTTATTCTCATCATTTTAACCACTTATGAGTCAGTTCCCTCCAGTGTCTGTAACCTCCCGGACCACAAGGTTTTAACCAGGTTTACACTAGTACACACCGACTTCTCCTGTGGAGTTCAGTCTGATAGCAGTTGGTTACATCTGTCACTACCATGCCACTATCGCACCGATGGTTAAACCTTGATTTGCAGGTTACTATTTTAGCACTCAAGGTAAGACTATTGGTGACTTTTCTTCCCCAGTAGCCTGCCACAGTACCTTTTAACATTGTGAAAGCTAGGGAGGGTACTTCAGCTCGGATTCTCTATGACCTACAGTTAAAGTAATATTTTCATTTTTGAAAATCGTTTAAAAATTAACACTCAAATTAAGATGTCATCTGTACATGAAAGCTTAAGAGGAAACTGTGCTTATCTGCCTTATTAGAGTCAACCCTAAAACCTAACCTCTGAGACAACCACTGTTGAATTTAGCTTCTGCTTCTGGCATTTATAGTCAGAATTCTAATTAATGTGTCTACCACACAGGCTTGATTTCTTGGAATAGACATCATCGCTTAACTTCTTGTCACAGTAAATGAAGGGCTTATTATTTCATTAACACACTTACTTCATAATCACAATATCTAAACAGTAATATCCATTTTTTTCACCCCAGTTACTAAAGCTATGGTAGTGTGTCTTAGTCAGGGTTTCTATTCCTGCACAAATATCATGACCAAGAAGCAAGTTGGGGAGGAAAGGGTTTATTCAGCTTACACTTCCACATTGCTGGTCATCACCAAAGGAAGTCAGGACTGGAACTCAAGCAGGTCAGGAAGCAGGAGCTGATGCAGAGGCCATGGAGGGATGTTACTTACCTGCTTCTTCCCCTGGCTTGCTCAGCTTGTTCTCTTATAGCACCCAAGACCACCAGCCCAGGGATGGCACCACCCATAAGGGGTCTTCTCTCCTTGATCACTAATTGAGAAAATGCCTTATAGTTGGATCTCATGGAGGCATTTCCTCAAGGGAGGTTCCTTTCTCTGTGATAACTCCAGGTTGTGCCAAGTTGACACACGAAACCAGCTAGCACATAGTGTTACTGTGGAAATACTGTTTAGTACACAGAAGCACATCACAACACGTCTCATGTTGTACAACCATTGTGGAGTTGATATTTGTTACTTTTCTATGTGTCATTTTTTTTTCCCTAATGCTTCAAGGTCTCTGTCACCCATTTGTTCCAGAACTTTCCACATTCACAAACAAACCAAACCAATCTTCACTTTTCACATTGTGAGACTCTAGCCTGTTCTTCCACTGGTGTCTGGATGGATGGACACTCTGCTTTGGAGAGCCACTCACAGTCTGGTACTCATCTTCTGGTTTGCACGTGTGTTGGTTTTTCTTGCTGTTGTACTGATGTCCTACTTTGTGTGTGTTGGAGCTTCCTCGAAGGTTCCTATTAAGTGGTGGGAAGATAATGCAATTCTTAAGATTTGGATGTTTGTGAATGACTCTCTTTTACACTTATGTTTCCTTGATAGTTTGGGTACAGGACTTCACTTGGAACATACTTTTGCTCACCGCTCTATAAGAACCACTGCATTGTCTTTTCTTCTACTGCACATACATGCTGAGGAGAGGAATAATGTCCTGATTGACAAACCTTTCTGAGTGTTCTATTTTTTTTTCTTCTTTTAGAAGCTTGATTTTTGGTTCTCCTCATTTGTTTCTCGTGCTCTCAGGAAGCACTGTAAAGATCGTAAGGTGTGAAGCTTTCCCTCAGTCCTTGTAGAGACTCTGGCCATCTCTCCTATTTAAAAGACAAGTTAACAAGGACATAGCATAGTGGGTTAGGTTTGATGAAGAATGGCCAGCTCGATAGAAATGGAACTGGATAGAACAGAGTTGATGAGGGAAATACCCAGCAAGGCCTGTCTGTCTAGGGGCATTTTGATGTCTCTGGGTAGCATCCTTTCCTCTGGAAAAGAGGGGGACCCTTCCTGAATGATAGTCTTCAAGAACCGAGAGATAATGATCAGAGTTGACATTTCTGAGTTTTATAGTTTATTTTGAGGGAGGTGAAGAACACTGACCCTCCTT